>NW_019154085.1:94518798-94588062 GCF_002288905.1 Enhydra lutris kenyoni | reverse complement strand
CAAATCAACGAAACTAGGAGCTGGTTCTTTGAAAGAATTAATAAGATTGATAAACCCCTGGCCAGACTTATCAAAAAGAAAAGAGAAAGGACCCAAATAAATAAAATCATGAATGAAAGAGGAGAGATCACAACGAACACCAAAGAAATACAGACAATTATAAGAACATACTATGAGCAACTCTATGCCAACAAATTTGACAATCTGGAAGAAATGGATGCATTCCTAGAGACATATAAACTACCACAACTGAACCAGGAAGAAATAGAAAGCCTGAACAGACCCATAACCAGTAAGGAGATTGAAACAGTCATCAAAAATCTCCAAACAAACAAAAGCCCAGGGCCAGATGGCTTCCCGGGGGAATTCTACCAAACATTTAAAGAAGAACTAATTCCTATTCTCCTGAAACTGTTCCAAAAAATAGAAATGGAAGGAAAACTTCCAAACTCATTTTATGAGGCCAGCATCACCTTGATCCCAAAACCAGACAAGGATCCCATCAAAAAAGAGAACTACAGACCAATATCCTTGATGAACACAGATGCAAAAATTCTCGCCAAAATACTAGCCAATAGGATTCAACAGTACATTAAAAGGATTATTCACCACGACCAAGTGGGATTTATTCCAGGGCTGCAAGGTTGGTTCAACATCCGCAAATCAATCAATGTGATACAACACATTAATAAAAGAAAGAACAACAACCATATGATACTCTCAATAGATGCTGAAAAAGCGTTTGACAAAGTACAGCTTCCCTTCCTGATCAAAACTCTTCAAAGTGTAGGGATAGAGGGCACATACCTCAATATTATCAAAGCCATCTATGAAAAACCCACCGCAAATATCATTCTCAATGGAGAAAAACTGAAAGCTTTTCCGCTAAGGTCAGGAACACGGCAGGGATGTCCGTTATCACCACTGCTATTCAACATAGTACTAGAAGTCCTAGCCTCAGCAATCAGACAACAAAAGGAAATTAAAGGCATCCAAATTGGCAAAGAAGAAGTCAAACTATCACTCTTCGCAGATGATATGATACTATATGTGGAAAACCCAAAAGACTCCACTCCAAAACTGCTAGAACTTGTACAGGAATTCAGTAAAGTGTCAGGATATAAAATCAATGCACAGAAATCAGTTGCATTTCTCTACACCAACAACAAGACAGAAGAAAGAGAAATTAAGGAGTCCATCCCATTTACAATTGCACCCAAAACTATAAGATACCTAGGAATAAACCTAACCAAAGAGACTAAGAATCTATACACAGAAAACTATAAAGTACTCATGAAAGAAATTGAGGAAGACACAAAGAAATGGAAAAATGTTCCATGCTCCTGGATTGGAAGAATAAATATTGTGAAAATGTCTATGCTACCTAAAGCAATCTACACATTTAATGCAATTCCTATCAAAGTACCATCCATTTTTTTCAAAGAAATGGAACAAATAATCCTAAAATTTATATGGAACCAGAAAAGACCTCGAATAGCCAAAGGAATATTGAAAAAGAAAGCCAAAGTTGGTGGCATCACAATTCCGGACTTCAAGCTCTATTACAAAGCTGTCATCATCAAGACAGCATGGTACTGGCACAAAAACAGACACATAGATCAATGGAACAGAATAGAGAGCCCAGAAATAGACCCTCAACTCTATGGTCAACTAATCTTCGACAAAGCAGGAAAGAATATCCAATGGAAAAAAGACAGCCTCTTCAACAAATGGTGTTGGGAAAATTGGACAGCCACATGCAGAAAAATGAAATTGGATCATTTCCTTACACCACACACGAAAATAGACTCAAAATGGATGAAGGACCTCAATGTGAGAAAGGAATCCATCAAAATCCTTGAGGAGAACACAGGCAGCAACCTCTTCGACCTCAGCCGCAGCAACATCTTCCTAGGAACATCGCCAAAGGCAAGGGAAGCAAGGGCAAAAATGAACTATTGGGACTTCATCAAGATCAAAAGCTTTTGCACAGCAAAGGCAACAGTTAACAAAACCAAAAGACAACTGACAGAATGGGAGAAGATATTTGCAAATGACGTATCAGATAGAGGGCTAGTGTCCAAAATCTATAAAGAACTTAGCAAACTCAACACCCAAAGAACGAATAATCCAATCAAGAAATGGGCAGAGGACATGAACAGACATTTCTGCAAAGAAAACATCCAGATGGCCAACAGACACATGAAAAAGTGCTCCATATCACTCGGCATCAGGGAAATACAAATCAAAACCACAATGAGATATCACCTCACCCCAGTCAGCATGGCTAAAATGAACAAGTCAGGAAATGACAGATGCTGGCGAGGATGTGGAGAAAGGGGAACCCTCCTACACTGTTGGTGGGAATGCAAACTGGTGCAACCACTCTGGAAAACAGCATGGAGGTTCCTCAAAATGTTAAAAATAGAACTACCCTATGACCCAGCAATTGCACTACTGGATATTTACCCTAAAGGTACAAACGTAGTGATCCGAAGGGGCACGTGCACCCAAATGTTTATAGCAGCAATGTCTACAATAGCCAAACTATGGAAAGAACCTAGATGTCCATCAACAGATGAATGGATAAAGAAGAAGTGGTATATATACACAATGGAATACTATGCAGCCATCAAAAGAAATGAAATCTTGCCATTTGCGACAACGTGGATGGAACTAGAGGGTATCATGCTTAGCAAAATATCTCAGTCGGAGAAAGACAACTATCATATGATCTCCCTGATATGAGGAAGTGGAGATGCAACATGGGGGGTTAAGGGGGTAGGAGAAGAATAAATGAAACAAGATGGGATTGGGAGGGAGATAAACCATAAGTGACCCTTAATCTCACAAAACAAACTGAGGGTTGCTGGGGGCAGGGGGGTTGGGAGAAGGGAGCTGGGGTTTTGGACATTGGGGAGGGTATGTGCTATGGTGAGTGCTGTGAAGTGTGTAAACCTGGCGATTCACAGCCCTGTACCCCTGGGGATAAAAATATAGTATATGTTTATAAAAAATAATTTAAAAATAAATTAAAAAAAAAGATGCTGAGAATGCAAAAAAAATTATGATCCCTGCTCTTTAGAAACATAGAATGTAGTTGGAAAGGAAGGATATTTGTATGTCCAGACATACATATATATGGAAAGATAATAGCATGGAGTAATATATGCAAAATACTGAGTGAGTTAGACATAGTCAGGGTTACAGGAATTTGGACAGACTCTTAACGTCTTCTTCATGTTTTACACAAAGGCTTTAAATCATTCTTTTTCTAAATTGAAGTAAAATTGACACACAACATTGTATTAGTTACAGGTGTACAACATATTGATTGGATAATTCTATACATTACTCAAAGCTCAACATGCCAAGTATAGTCACCATACATTATTATATTATTGACCATATTCCCTATACTGCATTCTTTATCACTGTGACTTATTTATTTTATAACTGGAAGGACCTCTTAATCCCATTCATCTATTTCACCATTCTCCCTTCCCCCACCCCTTGGCAACCACCAGTTTTTTCTCTGTACTTTAGAGTCTTAAGAAGGTTTTTTTGTCGGTTTGTTTTGTTTTTCAGCATCCATGTACAAGTGAAATCATGGTATTTGTCTTCCTCTGTCTGACTTATTTCATTTAGCATAATTCCTTCTAGGTCCATTCATGTTGCCATGAATGGCAAGATCTCATTCTTTTTATGGCTGAATAATATTCCATAGAGTATGTGTGTGTTTGAGTGTGTGTGTGTGTGTGTGTGTGTGTGTGTGTGTGTATACGTGTACCAAAACCATTCTTAACATATCTTATGGCATGTTTGGACATAGATAAGATAACTGGACTTGGACAGGGATACTCCAAGAGGGGAACTGACACGTCATGGAAATGGACATGTCTTTGGGGGCAGATGAAAGTGCAATCCTCTGTGTGTGCTGAGGAAAGCCCAACCCAAATGGCACAAGTCAGTGTCCTGAGCAGCTACATACAAGGGTACTCCAGCCAGTGGTGCTGGTGAACACAATGTGCTGTCATGGGGCTTCTGAGGGGCCAATATTAAGATATTGGGACAGGCAGTTGAGATTATCAGAGGAGGGAGGGCTGAAGCCATATTGTCAGGGTTCATGGAGGATATAGCCAAAATGTAACCTAGGCCATTTACTGACCAAATTGAGCACCCTTGACATTAGATACTTCACCAAGGAAGGGAAGCTTAATTGTTTTGGAACTAGAAAATGGCACACACTTCCCATTCTCCCTTTCTCCTGCTCCTGTTCTAGGAAAGAAAACTTTTACAATATGAACTTTTCCCCTGAGCATACATGTGACTGATGGAGGCTATGGCTCCTTCTGGACCAAAATTTGTCTGCTCTGGGCCCTTGAGAAGTTTGCTCTTTAGGGAAGAACTTAGGGGATCTGTGTGCAGTCTCCAAGTATCATCTGAAAAGGATGAGTGCACTCTCATCCTCAGCAGGCTTGGTCCATGATGAGTTGATTTATGACTCCTGTTCCTCAAAGCATGACTCTTCCCCAGAAGCAAAAGTAAACTCTTTCTTAAGCCTATTTCCTCCTAAGACAGAAGAATGGTTATCTAATTATTATTGTCTTAGCTACTTTATTTTATTCAGCAAAGCATTTGGCCCATTAAAACCTTTTTCTAGGGCGCCTGGGTGGCTCAGTGGGTTAAGCAGCTGCCTTCGGCTCAGGTCATGATCTCAGGGTCCTGGGATCGAGTCCCGCATCGGGCTCTCTGCTCAGCAGGGAGCCTGCTTCCCTCTCTCTCTCTCTCCTCTCTCTCTCTGCCTGCCTCTCTGTCTACTTGTGATCTCTCTCTCTGTCAAATAAATAAATAAAAAATCTTTAAAAAAAAAAAAAAAACCTTTTTCTAGCTGGGTCTCATTGGTTCATCTACACTTTCTCTTACTCCTTGTATGTTTTAAACCAAATAAGAAACTCAGTATCTAACTCTAAACAGAATGGTGTTATTTCCAAAGTGAAATAATCATAGCAGTATTCAGTGGAAAATGCTTTCATACAAGGTGACACCCAGTTTCTCCTTCCTGCATCTCTGCTGGAGGTCAGTCCCAAAAGAACATTAAGAAATCCCCCTGTGCTGGAGCAGTTGCAGTGTGGCCTGAGATTAGGTTCTCTGAGGGAATATTAGTCATGGGAACTGAACTTTTATTTCTTTCATCTCACAGTGCACAGGAGCATTTCCGCTGGCACCTGTCGAGGAGCCTGCCCTGTAGCTAAAGCCTCCAGAAGTCTGGGTGACCTGTCAATGAACCTCCTGGAATTCTCCCTTCCCATAGGTGGATCACCAGTACTACATACTCCTGAGGGTACTTGAGGGTCACATTTATATGTGGAAGTTTGTTGTGTTGCTTCCTCATTTGTGCCATCTCTATGAATTTCTCTTTACCGCTAGAGGAACTATATCTCTGTTTGTTATCTGTCTTCCTCATGATGGTATAAAACTATGACTTTTCATAGATGTATCTGTACTATCTAGAAGAGAGTTTGCACATAGGAGGCACTCAGTAAGTATCTATAGAATGATCATGTTCTTTAATTGTGTATATTGCTAAATTTCTACCAGCCCACTGTCTCCTATGTCAGCTGTACACTGGACCATAGTCAAGATGCCAGTCGCTGGCAGTGAAAGAGTTAGGTGAGGTCAGTGATAATGACCAAGCAGAGCCTTCGTGCCACAGGACCTGGGACACTGGGCAGCTGATCAAAGGTGGGGCAGCAAGGATTTTGTTATCAGAACCAAGGCTAGGGCTTTTATTCTGTATTTCCCAAGACTAAGGCTTCAAATCCTGGGGTGGCCCCTGGTCCCCATAATAGAATCACTGACCTTGAACTAAGAAGAGATGAGCATTGTCCGGATGGAAATTGAGGCAAAGCCTGAGAGAGCTTTATCTCCTTAACTCCTGTGGCCAACGGAATGCCTGTGAATTAACTGGAATCAGGCATCTTTGGTACTTGTAGGGCCAAGTGATGATTTAGTTGTTAAACAGCTAAATTGTGGGTAAGCAATTTTTTAAATCCCTTTATTAAGGAAAACTTTAAACAATCGCCTCAATATCCTTTCTGCTTATGTCTAAAAACTGGTTGATAGCAGGGAAAAAATATCCTTTTTTAAAATTAAATTCAATTAAGCAACCTACAGTACATCATTAGTTTTTGGTTAGACTGAAAAATATCCTTTTTTCCTCATGATGCCCCATGATGTCCCAGAATACTGGCAGGAGAGAGTATGCAGCCTCCAATGACCTAATTTCAGGCACATAAATGGTCATGTTGGCTCACGGGAGGGGGAAATCTCCTTATATTTATTCCATTAGAGGTTTTTGGGTGTCTGCTGCCCCGTCCACCTTTGCTGCTCTGTTGGAACACAGTGCCAGCTGCCCCTCTCCTCTTCCCATACATAGCTCTGGTCTCCGGGCCAATGCATTATATCTCCTAGATGCTGAGAACCCAGCCCCTATCAATTTGGCCTGGATTTATTAAACTCCATTGCTGGGGAATTATGTATCACACGGACATCAAGGCCATATATAGCGACTCCTGTCCTATATTTCTAACTTCCCCTCTGTGTTTGCACCTCTCTCTGCCCAGAATTTTTGTGTTTCTCTGAATTTCCAAATTGCCAGCTATAATGTGCCCATCTCTCTTACCTAGCCGCTCCCTTGTGTTATTTATGATAGGCCCAGGAGAAAATGTCCATTCAGATCAGAAAGAGATTATATCAGAGAAGAGAGAGATTTGGCAATGGTGTTTGTAGTTGCAGCCTCTGACATTTAAAAAATAGAAGTCCCGAGTGAGGGTGGCAGGGGAAGGTGGTTATGGAATGTGTGGCAGCCAAGGGCGAAAGTCCTCTGTGCTGATGGCTGGCTGGGGCACTACTGAATGTGTGATCCAAGAGCTTTAGCAATTGATTGATTTTTTTTTTTTTTTGGTGAAAGAATTGTTTAAGAATAAGCAAGGTGAAAATTGTTATTGTCACCCACTTTTTTTTTTTTTTTTAACCAGGGCTAACATAATTAAGTGAATTATCTTATGAGAAATTTGACAAAGAAGTCAACACTGGGGTAAAATGAAAGCTTTCTCCTTGATCTTGCCCAAGCACCATAAACTCTGGAGGTCCCTGTTTGGTGAAACCATTCAAAAGACCTCCAGTATTCTCTCTAGCTTTCTAGAAATCTTAGCATAAATTCTGTACTGGCTGACGGATTTGTTTGTTCCAGAATACTGGTGTTTTGTGTGAATTCTCCATTTAAAGGGACCTCAAGGCATGTGCCCAGGACACTGCTGGATAAATTCCTTGTTTCCAAAAGTGTTAATGATGCCAACAGTAATTCAGAAGTTGCTCGGACTAACATTGTGCCTTCAAATCTGGGGTTGTGGGTTCCCATAGGCTTGCTATTTCAGCTTGATGATCCACATCATTCCTTTATGGGTCTGAAACTATGTAGTTCTATGATAGAAGGAAAAGTTTCTGTTTCTTTATCAATGCGCTTTTCAGTCGAAGTGAGCGAAGAACATATCCTGTTGCAGGAAAGTCTGATGTTCACCTACCCCTCAGCTCTGAGGTTTGGTGCCCCTTCAAGAAGCCAGTATGAGTCCTGCCACCAACCTAGTTCTTCAGGCTTATAACCTCTGAGTCCGTCTTGGCTTCTCTCTCTGTCCCTTTGTCCCCACGCCAGTCCATCACCAAGATCTCTTGTTTCTTTTCCCTAAACATCTCTTGACATTTTTAGCTTCTTCCTATCAGCCAAGGGCAAGCGGTTTCTCTCTCTCCCGGACAGAGAGCATCTTAGTGTGCTTGCTGCTGTCCTTGCTCCCCACCCCCCCCTCCTCCCAGACTCTCTGAAGCTGCCTGTGTGATGCTGACAGTGTGACCTGTTGATGTCCGTTCTGGGCCTGGAACATTTTGTGGTTTGAAGTCCAGTATCACCATGGCTGTCAAGGTTCTGCATGATCTGACCCCTCTTTGCTTTTCCAGCCTCGTCCTAGTCAGTCCCCCTTTTCTAGGCATGTTGGCTTTCTTTCAGCATCATGTCAAGCTCTTTCCTGCCTTTAGTCCTTGGCTGATGTGCTTTTCTCCACGAGGAACACTTTCCCACACTCCCTTCTCTCCTTCACATAGACAACTCCTATTCGACTGAACAATTCAGCCTAGATTTCTCTTCCTCCATGGAGCCTTCTCCATTACTCTAGCTACATTGGGATCACTTGCTTTTAAGCCTTTACAAAATACCGCACTTTCTAGTAACACAAATCTCACTAATTATTGATTGCTGTATGCCTGTTGGGTTGTCGGCTACATGAGGGCAAGGATGGGGTCTGTCTTGTTCACGGGATCTGAAATGGATCAGATGCTCAGTAAATATTTATTGCATGCATGAGGATTCATAGAAATGGTTGATCACCCCTTTTTAAAGGTGTTTTTCATATAGAATATATATACATATGTATTTTTTTTAAAGAATTTGCTTATTTATTTGAGAGAGAGAGAGAAGGCCCAAGCAGGGGAGGAGGGGCAGTGGGAGAAGCAGACTCTCCACTGAGCAGGGAACCCAACATGGGATTTTACATGGGGCTCCTCATGGGGCTCCATTCCAGACCCTGGAATCATGACCGTAGCCAAAGGCAGCCCCTTAATTGACTGAGCCACCCAGGAGCCCCTACATATGTTTGTTTTTTTTTTTTAACCGGAATGTGATATCAGCATTCTGGGTAAGATTTTTTTTTTTAATTTTTAAAAAGATTTTATTTATTTATTCGACAGACAGAGATCACAAGTAGGCAGAGAGGCAGGCTGAAAGAGATAAAGAGGAAGAAGCAGGCTCCCCACTTAGCAGGGAGCCTGACGCAAGGCTCGATCCCAGGACCCTGAGATCATGACCTGAGCAGAAGGCAGAGGCTTAACCCACTGAGCCACACAGGCACCCCAAGTAAGTTTCATTTTAATTAGTCATCCTGTACCTATTCTCTTGTGGCCATTTGTATTCATATGGAAATGCAAGTATAGTTGTGTTCCATGCTGTATCTTTTCTTCTTTTTCCTTTCTTTTTTTTTTTTTTAAGTATTTTTCAGGGTCTGTGTCTTTCTTTTCTATTTCCATACAATTTTCAAATATATACAAGGATGTTTTTGAGGAATAGGAATGGATTAGAGGCATACATTTTGTACTATTTTGGTACTTAATCTCCTAAAAGCATTTCTTGGTAACATGGTGAAATTTACAACAGTCCCCAGTCATAGTCCCTTTCAGAAATATTGCTGAGTAGAAAATCCTAGTTAAAGATGAAAAAGTTTGTTGGCCTGCCACACTTTCCAGCTATAGAATTGCTCTTGGTGACTTACCTCGGGCTGAATCTCAACCTCTATATTTATGAAATTTTGCTGCCATAAAAATGACCAGGCGAAAAATGGCGCTATGCTGTGCTCATGAGGTTTGCTTCAGTGGGATGGATGCCATTTCATCACACAAAATACTGTGGATTTTGGCATCTTCAGGTTAGCACCAGCTCCTCTTTCTATTGTGATACTGGGCATTTTCAACTAATTGTTATGGCTTTGGTTTGGTAGAAACATTGGCATTACTCTTGCTGTGGGCAGCATCTTCTTGGGTTTTCATGAAGGATCCAATGCAACTTTAAGCTTGTTGAAAGACAGATGGAGGCTTCAGATGGTTGTATGAAATGGGCACTCATCATGTTCCTGGAAGACTTCAACATTTTCATTTGTTTTCAGCAAGAACAGTCAACATCATCCACATGTCTGATTATCTCAACAATGGATTTAATTTACCCCTTTGAGTTGAGAATTTTTCTTTAGCCTATTTATGACTTTAGTATTTAAATTTCAGGAAATATTTTATGCTTACTTATTTGCTTTTCCTGAAAATACCCTTTATATTAGGTTTGCTGAATCAACATTTAACAAATTATCCTAGTTTTCAAAACACTTCTAATGTTAATTTCATTGGCTATCTATATATTTTTTATGTATACAGTAAACTCAAGGTTAGACCATGGTCCTATTGATTGTCTTGTTTTACAAGTATTAGATTCCCTGCCTTCCCTTACTTTCTTTCTTCCTTCCCTCCTCCCCCCGTCCCCCCTTCCTTCCTTCCTTCTTTTCATCCCCCTCCCTCTTTCTTTTCCTTTCTTTCTTTCTCTTTTTTTTTTTTTGTCTCTCTCTCTCCCTGTTTTTTTGACATGTTTGTATCTCCATGGAAGGAGGAGCAGGGCCACAGACTCTATCATGCAATCAACACATACTTATCATGTGTACATGCCTAGTACTGTCCCTACTCTATGGGAACTCACCATTCACCTGGGGAAGTGGTATGCCTGAAAAAGTCGTGATCCATTTGAGATGGCTTATTGTGGTTTGGTGAGTTGGTGGTTTAGACGACATGAGAAGGATGAGAGGTTTGTGAGACATAGGATGAAAGGCAAGGCAGTCTCTGAGTTGCAAAGGCTTTAGCAGATTTGGGAGAAGTAGATTCAGAACAGAGAGTATCACAGACCTTTCAGGGACTAGTTTTCAGCTAGGGATTTATAATGGGCAAGCAGGGAAAATGACTTTGGGGGCAGCGTGCGCTGGCTTACAGAGAACTTTGATTGTTGGACAGGGCCTGACTTCAGAGGGCCATGTAAGAGGATTTTTTGCTTTTGTGTGGTAGGTGATGAGAAAGTGTTGATGATTTTGACCCATTCTCTGCAATTCAAAAGAACTAGCATGATTCCTTGTAAGGAGCTTTGGCTAAAGCCTTAACAGAGCAAAACTGAATGAAAGTTTCAAATTAAGTTTGGGGAGATTTGTCAGTTAACTTTAAAAGTTTTAATCCGTTTAGTTTTCGGAAATGAGTAAGAATTAGCTTAATGTCATTTTTTCCCTTTACCTTGCCACTTTATATATTCATTGATAGGAGATTTGCATTTGAAAAGTTTTATTATATATTCCAGTAGGAAAATTGCACATGGTTGATAAATGTATCTTTTATAATTCTTGCTGTTATTGAAACACTGCTAATTTTATTAACACTTTCTCAAAGGAAAGTGAAAGTGAAATGAATGCCTGTGAAGCCCCTTCATTATCTCGTCTGCCCTTGCCTTCCTCATGTTGCCGAAATTCTGATGGGAAAAAAAGGGGGCTGCCCAGCAATTTTCTTTTCATTTGACATTTCAGCACTCCTCCAGTCCATTGCTGTAATGACAATGGGCAGCTCTTGAGAAAAACAGTAACCACTCAGAGGAGAGCACCTGCTACATGGACCATGAACAGCAAAGAAACCACTTCAGCCCAGAGATGATGCCATTTTTCAAATGTGTTAGAGGCAACCCTGTTAGATGCTCATAGAGTAGTTAGTCTCAGGGCAGGAGGTGGGCAGACCATCCCATCTCAACTGTCTGGTTATCCATCATCTTGCTCACGTGATTAAAAGTTTGAAGTTTAAAGGCAATAATGCCCTTGGGGCATTATCATTTCTCTTTGGACTTTTCATCAAGCAGTTAGGGCACCAGATGTCTTAATAACGTTAACGTCAAAGATGGTTAGGTCCTTACTTTTTTTTTTTTTTTTTCAGGAAATGTTCCATTCACCAGTAGTTAAAGCAAGATCAAACTGATGTACTCTAAGGAATCACTAAGTATGATTTTATTGCCACAAGAATGGTGTTTTCATCAAATATACCAGTTCAATGTTGATTTTTTTTAAAGATTTTATTTATTTATTTCACAGAGAGAGATCACAAGTAGGCAGAGAGGCAGGCAGAGAGAGAGATAGAGGAGGAAGCAGGTTCTCCGCTGAGCAAAGAGCCCAATGCGGGACTCGATCCCAGGACCCTGAGATCATGACCCGAGCCGAAGGCAGAGGCTTAACCCACTGAGCCACACAGGTGCCCCCAATGTTGATTTTTTGAAGGACATACCTTAGGTTTGTATTTATAGCAATGATGGACCATTGATCAGAATCTTGCTAGCACCTCTCCTTTGGGAATTTCTCTGAGACAGTAGATAAGACACACAAAATAATCTCACCTTTTCCCCTTAAACCTCAAATAATATCAACTAGCAGTGTCACCCCCAGTTTTAAACCAACTTTGTTCTGAGTGACTTTTGACTGTCCTGTAAATAAGCTTTGCCATGAAAGCATGAGGATATGTCATCAGTGAAGATCATTAAAAGAATGTGCTTAAGGCTGTGAGAAAGTTACCAAAGTGGGTCCCCAAGTTATTTTCATCAGAGGAAACATCACTAAAACAGCATCATGTCTCAAGAGGACCAACTTGAATAAGAAAATATGCAACTAAGTATAAGCCTTCTTTGGCATTTCTTACAAATAAGTGCTGTAGTAATCAAGAGCATGAGATTTGGACCCAGACACCCTGGGTTTGAACTGTAGTTCTGGTACCTTGGAGAAGTCACAAGCTACGAGAGCTTCAGATTCCTTAGGGAGAAAGGGAGATTGTTTGTTAGGACTAAATTAACTGCAATGAAGGTAAACTGAATTAAATATATATGTATATGTGTATATTGTATATTCATCTATCTATCCATCCATTTTACACAGCAAAAGCTCAATATGTGGTAGTTATTGTTACCAATGTGAAATTGTCATTGAAAGGATCCGTCCTATTCTTTATGGTCTGAACTTGGATGCCTCCCTGGCTGTTCCTCTTGTTCCTTCTCCTCCTTTCCCCGTAAACCTTCCTTATCCGTCTGTAAGTTCCCCACTGCCCCCCTTCTGTCATCATTTCCCTCTCTTTCTTTCATCTATCCTTATTGTAATTCCCTTCTTATAAATGAAAAGTGGGTTCAGGATTAGGCCTTCTTCCTCAGCACATAGAAGGAGTGAAGGTGAGAAAACTCTGTGGAACCGGCTTGGGTGTCTGACTTTGATGTGGAGCTGAGAACTACCCAGTGTCTTTGGTGAACAGGGCAAAGCTCTGAGCCTTCTCCTGCCCCCCTTCCACTCTCTCTAGAGGAGCTTTGGACTTTTCCCTTGAAGAGGAGGTACATATCCTCCTCCTGTTTCCATCATCAGCCCCCTCTCTTCTCAAGTACTTCCTTTACCCATCAGTGTGAGAAAATACACAATCATGATGAAATTGGACAGTTTTCTTTCCTTGTTTCGGAGTTTATTAAATTTTAGAATTGTGACTCTCAACCAGGGTGCCAGGACCTGCTAGAGTGAAAAAAAAAAAAAAAATCAACATTTTTTTTTTTTCTGAGAAAGGGGCAGGCAGGTTGTGTACAGTTTGAGAACCATAATTATAGTCATGATGCAATGTTAAGACAAAGCCAAACAAAACAAAACACTGTTATTTTTTTAAATAAAACTGCAGATGATAAGCTAGGCACACCAGCCTTCCTCCCTGAAGATATTCTGAAGGCAGACTTTATCTTTAGAAGGGTAGAAATGATCAAGAAGTGGATTTAGTGTCTGAAATTTTTTATTTTTTGAGGGGGGACTGGAGGAGACTATTATATCACCAGATGAGGCATAAGTTTTTAAAAAGTACAAAAACTGGGGCGCCTGGGTGGCTCAGTGGGTTAAAGCCTCGGCTCAGGTCATGATCTCAGGGTCCTGGGATTGAGCCCCGCATCAGGCTCTCTGCTCAGCAGGGAGCCTGCTTCCCTCTCTCTCTCTCTGCCTATCTCTCTGCCTACTTGTGATCTCTGTCTGTCAAATAAATAAATAAAATCTTTAAAAAAAAAAGTACAAAAACTGTTGAGAAACACTGCTTATTTATGAAGTTGGCAAAAACAGTAATCACAGCCCAAGAAACCAGGCCTGACCTGGAAGCTCCCTAGAGACTCATTCCTGTGTTTAATGAGAAGATGGTAAGAGAAACCAGCTGAGACTGACATGCCCATTGTGTTTGTTTGGGGAATTTTAATTTGATGTTAACCTGCTCATCACAGAAATTCACAGGAGATCTCAGCCATAACGAGCACCACTTTGTACTTCCATCAGGAGAAATAACAATTCCTGCATGAACTGAAAATATGAAATTGACAACAACCTCCCTTGGGTTTTGTCATTTGCCCCCATGTCACTGTCTGTTTCATCCTACTTTAGGGAAAATGAAACAGTGCTAGGTGTGCTCAAAACCATAAAAATCTCTAGTTCCACTAACATGATCTCCTAGATATTGATACTTTGGATATTTCCCTTTGGTTTGTGTATCTTACTTACCCAATGACATATAATTAATTGACTACTATTTCTTTTTTTTTTTTTTTAAGATCTTATTTATTTATTTGACAGACAGAGATCACAAGTAGGGGGAGAGGCAGGCAAGGGGCGGGGGAAGCAGGCTCTCCCCTGAGCAGGGAGCCTGATGCAGGGCTCGATCCCAGGACCCTGAGATCATGACCTGAGCTGAAGGCAGAGGCTTAACCCACTGAGCCACCCAAGCACCCGACTACTATTTTTTAAAGGGCAAATAAGTAAATGGGAGAAGCATAACCTCCTGAAAACAGCAGCTTTTGAACTGTGGCTCTTCTGATTGATCTTGTGACCTCCCCTTTACACAGGCTTTCATGGGTTATGGGGAGTAAACACAGAGAAAGTATCATCCAATGGAAAGTGCATTGGATTTACGTGGATGTGGGTTGGAGTCTTGGCCCTGACATTTGATAGCTGAGAGGGCTGGAAGATATGTAATTTTTTTGAGCCCCAGTTTTCTCATGTACTAAACAAGGACGATGAGACTCTCTCTGTAGGGGTTTTGTGAAGTTTGAAGACATGCTTAGAAAGTGCCTAGCAAAATATCTAGTACACAGCACAGTCAGAATCTCATTTTTATCATTATGCCCATTGGCTAAATCCTCTAGCTAATGTTGAAGTTTAACTTGTCGAATAATAGGTATAATATATTTATTGCTAACTATATGTTCTTACCCTGATCCTAAAGCTCTGTCTCATGCATCCTGATACCCTTGCCTATCTATGCGCAGTCATCACCTGCTGGTCAAAGTATGCACTTGTCCTCATGCTCTCACAAAATCAGTTCCACACATCCAGGTAATTCGTGCATACCCACTCATTGTAGGGATAGACTGAATCTATTTTCAGGACCCAGTAATCAGACATGTGCATAAGGCGGTAAGAGGTGCAGCACAGAAGCCAATAATACTTATCCCTGGGGTCGTTGGCCATGATGCTGTGGTATGCAAGCAAGAGAAGCAGAGAGCTGCTCACGGGAGCCTTCTTTGGCCTGTACTGTCTCTGCTCCACAGACACTCACGCGGCCTGACTCAGCTCCAGCCTTTTGGAACGTCTGCCTTTGCAGGAAGCCCTGCTCTTTATGCCACAAGATGGTTATTGGTTTGATATGAAGATAGGGAGGTTGACCTAATGCTGGGCAGAGCTGTGCTGTGAGAGCCCTGAGATTCATTACTGGCTCCTGCACCTTTACCAAATTCTGCTGTGTTTTGTACACCTTCTAAAGAGTATGCAAGCTTAAGAAGAGGAAGGCCCGTGTCCTCAGCCTCTGTTCTCTCTCTGGGAACTCAGAGGAAGTCTGTTGGCTAGGAGAAGGGGGAGGAAACATGGTCCTGTCAGCTGGTTGATCATTGATTGCCCACAGGCGGGCTGTCTGGTGCCGCCTCTTCCGCTGATTAGCTGCCTGAGCTTCTCTTGCTAAAAACACATGTTCTTTTTCTGGCCCTTTGTCAGGAAGGCCCTTTCAAGGTTGGGCAAGGGAAGGGAGAAGAGGTAGATGCCAATCAATTATGATTGTCTTTGTTAATGGCACAGGAGTAGGGTTTGGCAGGGTGACCGATAAATCTGTTGTTGAAAGTCATGTACGTGAATGGTCTATTGATTCCTTGACAATGAAAAACATATTTATTGTGTTTTTCTGATTACACACACACACACACACACACACACACACACATTTATTTAGAGGATATTCACACTATGCCAAGAAATATAAGGAGGAAAGTAGAAATCACCTGGAACGCTGACACTCTATGATTGTTCCCATTAACATTTGGTGATCTAGTCTTTCTTTTTTCTTTTTTTTTTTTTAATATTTTATTTATTTATTTGAGAGAGAGAGAGAATGAGAGAGAGAGCATTAGAGGAGAGAGGTCAGCGGGAGAAGCAGACTCCCTGCTGAGCAGGAGCCTGATGTGGGACTCAATCCCGGGACTCCAGGATCATGACCCAAACCAAAGGCAGTTGCTTAACCAACTGAGCCACCCAGGCACCCCTGATCTATTCTTTCATGACAAATTTTTATGGAGGGAGGTACAGAAATATCTGATTTCATACAAATCATATCACAATGCTGTTTATTAAATTTGTGTGCATAATTTTGTTCTGTCATTATTTTTATGATGGTATATGCTTTTCTCAGTTACCATCTTGGAATTCTCTCCATGTGAACAAGAGTGGATCTAATTCATGGTGTCTCACCTCAGCACTATTGACATTTGGAGATGAATAATTCTTTGCTGTGGAAGGGATGCTCTGTGCATTGTAGGATGTTGAATATCATTGCTGTGCACTACCTACTAGATCACAGCAGTACCTATCCCCCCTCCCAGGCTGTGACCCCAAAAATATCTCCAGACATTGCCAAATGTCCCCTGGGGGATAAAAACTGTCCCTGGTTGAGCCTGGTTGAGAGCCTGCATAATATTCCACAGCACTGAAATCCACTTTTTGTGCAATCATTCCTTTTCTGATGGTCAGTTTGTTTGCTGTATCTTTTTTGCCTGTTACCTTTATGATTTGGATGGGTGCTGCCCTTGGTCTATTATTGCCATTTTGGAATGTGAAAAGTTTACAGAGATAAAACCCATGCCTCTGCTCTGCAAACACAACACTGGATGTGCCTGGGTGTTTGCTTTCTTCCTGGGTGAGGCCAAAGAGCAACCATAAATGAACGAAGCTGTGACGGGCCCGTGACGCACTGGGAAGCCAGGGCCTCTATCACGGGCAGGTGCTTTTCAGCCTGGCACGATGGCAGCCAGGTGGGAATGAAGGCCTAACATTACCAAATAGTCTCATTTTCAAGAGAAGTTGGAAATATGTATTTTTATGTTAAAAACTCCCAGTTTTTTTTTTTTTTAAGTTCAGAAACAGTTAAATTTTTAGAAAGCATAGTACAGGCTAAAAAAAAAAAAAAAAAGTCTCCTGCTCAAATCTGGCCCACTGGTTTCCAGCGTCCACCTCCAGCGTATTATTTATCATCAACTGATCTGAGCCTTCCTGGGGTTTTAGTTCCATAAGTAGCTAATGGTAAGGGTCTAGTGCAGCTTTCTGGTGAACACTGAGCTTTGACCCACCTGGTCAGCAGCGACATTTGCCCCTCACCAGGTCCCATCCTCTTTTGCAGAGAACCTCTGCTCCTGTCATCTATGTTGTCTCCACATCCAACAGGGCCTGAGCCACCACCCTAGGGGCTTAGGGGCTGCGGACTTAGTGTTCTCAGGAGCAGTTGAATCCATGCTGCTTGATGCCTCTCAGAATCTTCCTATCTCCAGCTTCAGAATCTATTTCCACGGTGCCTGGGGTATCTGTGTGTGTGTTGGGGGGGTGGTATTTACTGGGACTTGGTGGTTTTTGGTTGTGTGGAAGCTGTATACCTCTTTAGCATCTGTTGTTCATTTAGGAGCATGTGGTTAATTTACTTACCTGGTTTTCTTCCCAAGTAAGGTGTTAGAATAGGAAGAGACACTGCTGATCTCTGAATACAATACTTCCATTTCATAACTGGGGAAAGCAAGGGGAAGGAAGCGATGTGGTGGAGGCTCCAGAACGAGGGCCAGGTGGGGCAGTCCTCTTGTGTCCCATATCCTTCTCCAGGATGGCTTTAGCAAGCCTCTAACAGCTGGCTTTCATAGAAATCCCCTTTTTCTGTTTCTACTTGTCAGCTGATTTTTCTGATTGTCAATATTTCTATGATCCAGCCCTGGGATATGACCCTTAGGATCCATGTGCTAATTTGAGTTTTTGCAAAACTAATTACCCCCACATCCCCAAGTCTTTCAAGAAAATAAGCCTTGTTCTTCTATTCGGGCATTGTTTTAAAGAGGAGGATTTGGCTTGGGTATAGATTAGAGGAAGACGTTGTGGTGTTCTACAAGCTTAAAGACTAGATTATATCCGATTTTCAGATGCTGCCTCAATAAATTAGATATGACACCGGTGATGATTTTGAAGACACAGCAACATGTGCTAACTGGCAGGCTTTAAGCAGGATTGGATTGATTGACAGCTTGCGCCTTTGGTAGGAAATGTGGTACACTGCAGTGGTACACTGCAGTTCCTTTCTGGTTTTCTACACCCACAGCTGCCAACAGCTCTTTGCTACTGAAGAAGGCAGGCAGATCGGGCAGCCCAAGAGGAATGCCATGTGTTAGAACAGGCTTTTATCCCAGTGCCCACTCTCCTGCCAGGATGCTGTTAGTAAAGGCAGAGAAATGTGTTAGGGACCACCTAACACATTTCTTGACGCCTGTGTTGGCCAAGGTCAGGACCCTCAGGAATCTGACTGCTTGTTGGCAGTTGCAACAGCAGAAGTTATGGCATCAGAAGAAACACCACTCCAAGAGAGAAGGTGCACTTAACTGAGAGTCTAGGAACCTGGATTCCCCTAATCGCTTAGGTTTTCTGAGCCTCAGTAGTATTATCTGGAGCACAGGGACCAAACTGCATTGCCTTTTCTATCCCTTAGAGATGTCATTAAAGCTAGTTTCATGTGTGTGCACATACCTGGACACACACATACATTTATACACAGTGTGTGTGCATTAGGGGTTGAATTATGTCCCTTCAAAATTCACATGTTAAAGTCTTATCTCCCGGCACTTAGAATGCGATCTTGTTTGCAAATAGAGTTGTTGCAGATGCAATTAGTTAAGATGAGGTCATACTAGAGTAGGGTGGTCCTGTGATCCAGTGTGACTGGTGTCCTCATCAAAAGGGAAACTTGGACACAGAGATGCACGCAGAGAGAATGTGATGTGAAGACTGAGGTTGTGGTTCCATAAGCCTAAGAACTAACAGAAGTTGGCAGAGGGGGACCTAGAGCAGATACTTTCCTAGCACCTTGAGAGGGTTCGTGGCTCTGCTGATACCTCGTTCTTGGACATTCAGCTCTTGGAAATGTAAGACAATAAATTTCTGTTGTTTAAGTCACTCAGTTTGTGGTACTTTGTTATGATGGCCCCAGAGAACTAATTATAACCCCCTCCCCTGACAAAATGACTTGAAACATTTAAGATTCAAAAGCAACCTCTAGTATGTTTTGGGCCAGTATGAACCTGGTCATGGTAGTGTGGGTTAATTGGTTTTAACACTAGCCTGAGCTGAGGCAGACAGACAGATGGACTAGACAGTAAGATCCTGAAGATAAGAACTGCTTGGTTACACATGACCCCTTATCCTCAGCACTGAGCACGGTATCCAAACAATTTTGGTACTATTTGTTGAATGGATTAACTGTTGTGACCAGAGAAATCATTGTGATCAGGTTTTCTTGCTTTCCTTTTTTTTTTTTAATTCAACTGAGATAAAATTTACATAACAAAAATTCACCATTTTAAAGTGTAAATCTGGGACATCTGGGTGGCTGGGTCAGTTGAGTGTCTGACTCCTGATTTTGGCTGAGATCTCAGCCAGCCCAGTGTTGGGCTCCATGCTCAGTGCAGAGCCTGCTTGAGATTCTCTCTTTCTCTCTCTCTGCCTCTCATCCTGCTTGCAGGCCTGTTCTCTCTCTAAAATAAATATATAAATCTTAAAAAAAAGAGTGTACAATTCAATTTTTTTTAGTATATTCACTAAATATTCATATATATTCTCCTCACAACATTTTCTTCCTTTCTGCCTTTGATAGTAGCCATCCTAATGGATGTGAGGTGTTATACCGATTCTGATTTTGATTTGCTTTTTTTGAATGATTAGTGACATTGAACATCTTTTCATGTGGTTATTGGCTATTTGCATTTCTTCTTTGGAAAATTCTCTATTCAAGTCCTTTCCCAGTTTATCAATTGCATTGTTTATTATTTTTGTTGTTTAGTTTAGGAGTTCTTTGTACATTCTAGTTGTGAATCCTTTTTTTTTTTTTTGAAGATTTTATTTATTTATTTGACAGAGAGAGAGAGATCACAAGTAGGCATAGAGGCAGGCAGAGAGAGAGAGAGGGGAAGCAGGCTCCCTGCTGAGCAGAGAGCCTGATGTGGGGCTCGATCCCAGGACCCTGAGATCATGACCTGAGTGCGGAAGGCAGAGGCCCAACCCACTGAGCCACCCACACACCCTGTGAATCCTTTATTAGATTGATAATTTGTGAATATTTTCTCACATTGTGTAGGCTATATTTTCAATTTTTTGAAATGCCCTTTGATACACAAACTTTTTTTTAAATAGTTTATTCATTTGAGAGAGAGAGAGAGAGAAATAGAATGAGCAGGGGGAGGGGCAGCATGAGAGAGAGAAGCAAGCTCCGCGCTGAGCAGGAAGCCCTACGTGGGGCTCTATCCCAGGATCCCAGAATCATGACCTGAACTGAAGGCAGACACTTAACTGTCTGAGCAACAGAGACACCCCCACAAATATTTTTCTTAAAGATTCATTTATTTATTTTTGAGAGAGAACAGAGGGGCAGAGGGAGAGGGAGAATCAAGAAGATTCCCCTTTGAGCATAGAACCAAAGGACCCAGGTACCCTGATACACAAACATTTTTAATTTTGATGAAATCCAATTTATTTTTTGTTTTCTTGTGGTTTTGGTATCATATTTAAGACATTGTTGTCTAATCCAGGGTCACAAATATGTATCCCTATGTTTTCCTCTAGGAATTATATAGTTTTGGCTCTTAACATTTAGGTCTTTGATCTATTTTGAGTTAATTTTTGTGTACAGTGTATGGTAGGGGTCCAGATTCTTTTTTTTTTTTTTTTTTTGTTATGTGGCTGTTTGGTTGTCCCTGTACCACTTGTTGAAAAACTAATCTTTCCCCATTGAATGGTTCTTGACTCCTGTGTCAAAATCAGTTGACCAAACACACATGGATTTATTTCTGTACTCTTAATACTGCTTCACTGATCTGTGTGTTTATCTTTATGCTAGCACCACAACATTATTTATTTATTTATTTATTTTTAAGAGAGGGAGAGAGAGGAGCAGAGAGGCAGGCAGAGAGAGAGGGGGAAGCAGGCTCCCTGTCAAGCAGAGAGCCAGATGCAGGGCTTGATCCCAGGACCTTGAGATCATGACCTGAGCCGAAGGCAGAGGCTTTAGCCCACTGAGCCATCCAGGTACCCCAGACAACCTTTTGATTACTGTAGTTTTGCAGTAAGTTTTGAAATTGGGAAATTTACATCCAATAACTGTGTTCTTTTTTCAGTATTCTTTTGCAGAAGGGGGTTTCTTTTTCTGTTTTATTTATTTATTTTTGTTATGTTCAATTAGCTAGCATAGTTTTTGTTAGTTAGCTTTCATTAGTTTTTGATATAGCCTTCAACATTTCAATACTTGCATTTCTTAACCAGTAAGGACAGTAGGAGTTGGTCAAGAATATGAGTTCAAGATATTCGTAATGAGATAGATAGCTGTGCCCTTCAGAACTGAAGCTCTCTTTGCCCTGGATAGAAGCTCTGGCCTGAAAGAGAACCTGACCACACTGGGTCAATGGAGCTTTTGGTGACTGAGGTAGCTAGTCAGTTTCATTGTTTTCCTTGGATTTGTATCAAGTCACCTGGAAAAATCAAGGATATCCTTTTATTTTATTTCTCAAAAAGGTATCTTAAACAGGTAGACAAAATGTGTTTACATTCATTATATAGGTGGAGAAAGTGACAGAGTTGAAAGATTTGTTTAGATTACAAAGTTAATTCATGGCATAACATTTACTAGAAGCCGGTCCCCTATCCCTAAATGTTGTGTACTTCTTTTGTTTAAAAAAGTGTATTTTTTAAAAATTACATGAATAGTAAATGTTAATTGTGAAAAATCATTACAGATAAGAAGGAGGAGGAAGAGAATAATCACCCATAATACCATTACTGAGAAAAGAGCCAGTAGTTGTGAATTCCCCATTGGACGGGGAGCAGCAGTACTCAGGTAAATGTTCAATAACGGTCTAGGCAGGTAGAGTAATGCCCTGATTTGTACTGTTTGCCAGTCTGTGTTGTGCAAATCCTCCTAGATGGCTGATTTTGAGCTACCAGGTTGACATCCCTGAATGTGAATGTAGGAAGAGATGCACATAGTCCGCTCTCATGAGCCAAGGCCAGCACATTCCCACAGGGCGTTCTCTCTAGCTCCTCACCGCTCCAACTGTAGTTCATGAACCATCGACTTTGGTGGCACTTGAGAGCTTGGGGAAAAACCCAGAATCTCAGGCTCTGCCCTGGCCTAGGGAATCAGAATCAGAACTAGTGTTTTAGTAAGCTCTCAGGTGATTCCTAGCAATGTTAGAGTTTGAGCAACATTGCTCTGCAGCTATGCTGTCCTGTGTGGCGGCCACCAGCCACAGGTGCTCATGGGGTACCTGAAATGTGGCCAGCCCAAAGCGAGATGGTCTGTTTTGCATTCTTAGTGTCTTCCTTAATCAGTTCAGCCTGCTATAGCACATTGCCTTGGACTGAGTGGCATAAACAACAGTGTTTATTCCTCACAGTTCCGGAGCCTGGGAAGTGCAAGATCAGGGTGCTGGCAGATCTGGTGTTTGGTGAAGGCCCGCTTCCCAGCTTCTTGCTGTGTCCTCCTCACATGACTGAGAGAGGAAGCTCTTGTCTTGGTCTCTCTTCCTTTTCTTTTAAGGGCACGAATCCCATCATGGGGGGTCCACTGTCATGACCTCATCTAAACTTAATCACCTCTCAAAGGCCCCAGTACCGTCCCACTGGGAGTTAGAGTTTCAACCTACAGCCTTGTGGAGACAGTCATACAGTCCATAGCAGTATGGAAAAAAGAAAGTTAACTACCCCATAAATATTTTTTATGTTAACTACATGTCAATATCAGAATATACTAGGTTAAAGAAAATATATTATTGATATTAAATTCAACCACTTTTTACTTTGTTTTTTAATTAAGCTATTAGAAATTTAAAATTGCTTTGTGACACACATTATATTGGACAGTACTGCTGTAAAGCACAGAATCCCCAGAATTCTGACTGCATGTCCCTTGGGCCCACCCCTCTCTAAACCTCAACTTCAGTAGATACAAGCATTTCTTTTCTTTTTTTTTTTTTTTTTAAGATTTTATTTAGTTACTTGACAGACAGAGATCACAAGCAGAGAGGCAGGCAGAGAGAGAGGAAGGGGAAGCAGGCTCCTCGCTGAGCAGAGAGCCCGATGCGGGGCTCGATCCCAGGACCCTGGGATCATGTCCTGAGCCAAAGGCAGAGGCTTTAACCCACCGAGCCCCCCAGGTGCCCCGATACAAGCATTTCTAATAATGCAATGAGTTTCCGTGACCAAAACCACCATTCGTTTCCTCTTTACTGCTGCTCTTATGGCTTGCTTCTGTGGACTCAGAAGATGTTAATAGACTGAAATGAATAATAGCTGTTTGCCTCTGAAAGTTCAAGAATATTTTACTTCCAGAATGGAGGAGGATTCCAGAAATGAGTAGTGTCTTATATACTTCTTCTTACATCTCTTATCCAGTAGGCTTCCCAGGCAATAGTGCATCAGGTTGAGTATCATTTCCAGGGCCCTTGATGATCTCTCAGGAACTCATCTTCATGACAAAGAAAGAGTCACTAAATAACTCCTGTTCCTAATAAACAGCCTGAGAGCGGGTGCACCACTGCTCAGCACATTAACCATATTTACCGTCTAAGAGATAGAAAGCAACCTGTCTCATTTGATGAGGAAGCCATAAAGTTTTAGTGAATGGGAAGTAAATCAAGCCTTCCTCTTGCCTTGTAAAAATGCACTGCCTCGTGTTGCCTCTCACCCTTCACTTGCATGAGTGTATTTTTATTCCTCTGCATAAATAAAACATGATTCGAAGCCATCCTCTTGACTTGCTCTTGGCGCTAGGTTCAACAACCAAAAAAATTAAAGTTGGCATTGTGTTTCTGATGAGGCTTGCATATTAGTATGAAACACCTAAAATACTTTCAAGGTGCAAAAGGCTTTAAGCTGAGAAGGGACAAAAAAAGAGGAATCTTCCTCCTCATTTCCTGTGACAGCACATGCAAAGTGCCTGCTCCAGTGCTTGGCACAAAATAAGACCACAAAACAGGCTGTTTCACTCCCACATTCTGGAGGAATGAGTGCTTTGAGGATAAGAATAGATAAATAACCAAATAGTTAAATTCAGTCAAACAATCAGCTTTTAAAATTAATTCACAAGATCATTGACAAGTGCTAAAAACTGTGTTCTATAGTCACATGAATATGTTGAATATTTGGAGACATAAAATTTTGTTGGTGAATTTCAGTCAGCCATTTTTCTTCATTTTGACCCAGAGTATTTCAGGCAAAAGCTGCCTTGTGGCTACTAGCAAGTATGTTATCTCTCTGTTACTTGTTTTGTTTTCCCCACCCCCAATTTTAGTTTTAGAACTGTTATAGAAAGACGATGGGGAATCAGGTATCTTGAGGAGCTTCAGGAGGGTCCTGTGGTGAAAAGGGAGGGAAGGTATGGGCTTCTGAGCTGACTGGTCATCCCGTGGGGCTGCAGCTGAAGCAGAGGGTGGTGCCTGGAAACAGGGGACAAATAAGAGAACAGTGTAAAGTTGCCAAGTCTGAGCTGCAGAAACGTGTTCAACGTGGATTATCAAAACTTGCAGCTCTTATGTCAGATATTAGGAGCTGAGATGGCACCTATGGGTGTCTGGCAACTGGGGAAAGAGGGAAAGGGAAGCTGTTAGGGTGAACATCAAACCAAGGAGCCCAGCTTTTCTGTTAGGGTTTATGCACCACTAATGAACCTTTCCCTGGATAGTTTAGGTTTCTTTCAAGTACCTGGAAAGCATTTGACAGAAACTGTTGTCTATTTATTTATCTGATTATTTTCATTTTTATTTTTTGGGTTTCCCCAAAGGATAATATTTCATTTAAGGCATATTTCCTTTTATATATTTGTAAATACAAATTTTCTGCTAATAGGCATTATCTTCATGTCAGAATTTTATATAAAGTTTCAATGTTGAGAATACCAGGCAATAAATAACACTATGTTATAAAGAGGGGAGTGGACACGGTCCCCTGAACTGAAGAAGACAACACAGAAAAAATGACAGAAACCATAATACATCCCCTAGCCTCAAAAGAAACCTAGAAAGTGGGAAGGATGTGAGTGGTTGATCGTCATTAGAGAGGAGACTTTCACCCTCTGCTCTTCTGAGGAGCTTTTCTTCCAAGTCTAAAGAGAGCATTACTTCTAGAGATTGGGGAGTATCTGCAAGAAGGGGAGATTAAAACCCCACTGTCCACCTAGATGGGTACATGTGGAAAATCCATGGGTCTGCCCTGGGCCACTTTTGCAGCTGCATGCGTTATAGTGAGAAAGGCCTCTGTAGCTTGATACATCCTGGGCATTAGAGGGTGACGTAGAAACAACTATATCTTCCTATTTTCGTGGGAGTCCTAAAGTCTAGGTGTTGTCTGAGCAGCCCTAATGGAAAGATAAGGAGAGACGGAACAATGAGGCAGCTTGCACACTGCATTTGACTCAGTAAGTATGAGTGAGTGTTTTGTAGGTTAAGTGCTTATTGCAGAAAATACTGGATTGGACCCTCTTATTGTATCCTGTCAGACTATGAGGTCAGGATAAGATACTATGGATGTCCCATCTGGGGTAGGAGTGCAAGGAGATGTTCAAGAGGTTAGCCTGGGAGTGTATCCCCATGGGAGGGCAGTAGAAGGGCACCCACAGAAAACCCACTCCTGTAGCCCATGAGAAAGCCAGCACTGAAATACCTCAGCCCACTGGGGGCATTGATAGTGAGCCCATAAGGAAACAAAACAATGCATACAGCTAAGTAAAATACTTATTGTTTTTCCTCATCTTTTCTTCCTTCCTGCCCAGTGAGAGTCAGAAAACGAAGAGAGAAAAGATGGAGGAAGATAGGAATAGACTGTAATCCCCTCACTTCTGATCTTGACCCAAGGGTTGGACCTGAGCAAAGAGCAGTTTAGAAACTTGGAATTGTATATGAGATTCAAGTTTAGATTTATACAAGATTGTGCTTTTTTTTTTTCTTTTTTTAAGAGCGGGATTGAGTGACAGAGCAGTGGGGAGGGGCAAAGGAAGAGGGAGAGAGAGAATCTTAAGCAGGATCCACGCCCAGGGCTCAATCTCACAACCCTGAGATCATGAGCTGAGCCAAAATCCAGAATCAGATGCTCAACCACCTAAACCCCCCAGGTGCCCCTGGATTGTGCTTTTTAAAAGCAAAAGCAGAGTCAATCCCAGAATGGAACTTGGTTTTTTTGGAACTAGAAGTGCCTGGAAAGTTATTTAATCAGCTCAAACTGAACTGTCATCAAGAGTGACTTGGCAGTGTGGAGAAGGCAATAGTTGAGGAGAAAAATAAAACTGTTTCATACTTGGACTCTATTGAAACTTTCCAGAGCGTTCAGTAAACTGATTATACTTGTTAAGATAATTCTTCCCAAAGTTTTCATGCCATGGCACAATAGAAAATGATAGTTCCATTTGTAAGTCATATTGAGGTACATAGACATGCCTCTTATGCCTAGAGGTCACTAGAATTGACTGGTTGAGGATTTTCATCCCTCCAATCTGAAGCTCTGCCCCAAGGGCTGACAGCCATGAACCGGCACTCTGCTTTACAGTACTTTGTTTCACTCAGAGTGACTGGAGAGAATTCTTCATCTTTCTTTATGGGAGAAAGGATAATTTTTAGTCCCATTATAGTCTTTTAAGATGGCATGGATCATGGAAATCCCTAGGTTTTAATTCTCATCTGCACATTAGGATAGAGGAAGCAAAGAATAATGGAATAAATATTGGCTTGGGAGACAAAGTTCCAGCATTTTCAATGGCCAATACTTTTCCTTGGACAAGACACTTAATCTCTCTGGGCTTTTGTTTCCTTAACTACCAAAAGAGAGGACCGGGGAGCAAGTATTCAATAAATGGCAGCCATCACCAGCATCACCACCATTTGTCTTCCTCTCTTATCTTCCTCTGATGCCTGAAATATAAAATTGGATTTGGGATATCCATGGCATATCATACCATGTTGGTCAGATATCAAATTTTAGCTTCTATTTGCTCAAAGGTCTAGAAATTGTTAGAGGGAAGAGTGGTATCTGTGCCTGGTTGGCATAGGGATCAATTTATAGGCATCCACCTTTTTCAGACAAGGAACTCTCATAGTCAAGAATCTGGGTAGAAAGAACTCTTTCTTGTGAACTGAGTCCCACCAATAAATGAATAAACATCAAGTAATTTATTCATTACCTTCTTACCTTCTGCCTTCCTTTGATCTCACCAATTTGGTTTGGTTTCCCCTAAAAGCAGAATTTTGAGAGTAGGCCATCCATGCCAGTAGTTTTTTGGGGAGGTGATCAGAGGAAGAGGAATGAGGGAAAAGGGAGAGTAAAACAGGGAAAGAAGAAAGACAGTATAAGAATGTATTGTTAAGCTCATTGCTGTAAGAAATGGGCACCTGATTCTTCCAGATTTTCTGAGAAGCATGTAGAAATATTCTCAGAATCATCCATTGGAATGATGAGAGACTAGAGCCTTTATTCACCAGCTTCCTTTCCTCACTATTTGATAGCTATCCCCACTAGCACTATCTCCCCTGCACTTACGGCCTGCATGCTTGCACCAGCTTGGTGAAGTCCCAGGACTTTGGAGAAGACTAGGGCAGAACACACCACACTTGAGGGGGGGACAATGGTCCCGGGAGCTGTTCACTCATCTAATGTTGAAAGAAGATGTGGGCTGGGAGATGCAACAAAGATACTGTAAGTGTCTTCTTCTTCTCCTTCTCTTTCTTCTTAAATATTTTATTTGTTTGAAAGAGAGAAAGAGAGAAAGAGAGCATGAGTGGAGGGAGCAGCGGAAGAAGAAGCAGATTCCTGGTGAGTGGAGAGCCTGATGTGGGGCTTGATTCCAGGCCACGACCTGAACCAAAGTCAGATGCTTCATCATCAGAGCCACCAGCAGTCCCAAGTGTCTGCTTATTCTAAAAAGGATTTATAGAGGCTTGCAAACATGCATTGTTAACATACATTTTAATATATATTCAAATTTGTTAAAAATGAAGAGTCAGTAACAAAGTTTCTAAGAACAGATGCCATTTAATCCTATACATTTCTTGGATGTGGGACCTACACAAAAGAGTCTGAAGTTTGCAAAGAGAAACATGAATTGGAAATCATGATAAAATACAAACTTTCCAGTGACTAAAGACAAAAATGAACCAGTTGTTCAGTAGAAGCATCAAATAGAAATTTCTCCTATGGACCCTTAGAAAGGACAAGAGAATGTAATGAATTATATCATGGTCAAAATCTTTAATGCAAAACTTGGTGTCAGTTTCATAAAGCTGTTTCTTATGTGTGAATACAGGTGAAAGGCTTCCTCCCTCCCACCGTCAAGTATGATTAGTAAAAGTAAAACTAAGGTCAAGGTAAGGAGGGTGGGTATCCATGAGATGCAGGGCACTTTGTGGTTCTCTGGTGGTCCTCTTAATAGATGGACAGTTTTAGAGATTAGAGGAATGAGCCAATGACCTGTAGAGTATGAGTTCGTTTCTCACCCTATCTCTCTTTTTTCCTCTTACCTTGACTGTCTCTCATTCCTATTTCCTTCCTTTCTTAGAATAACAAAAAAACATGCACTTTGAAGTAAAATTCAACTATAAAACTCATAGTGTATTCATCAATTGGCAACAAAGGATAAATATATTATCTTTACTTTCAGATTTGCTCCTTATTAACTATATTGACTTTTTCTTATGGCAAAGTTATGTTTTCTTTTAGAAAAATTTGAAAATAAAAGGAAAATGTAAGAAAAAGTTTAAAAACCATATGCAGGGGCACCTGAGTGGCTCAGTGGGTTAAGCCTCTGCCTTTAGCTCAGGTCATGATCTCAGGGTCCTGGGATTGAGCCCCGCATTGGGCTCTCTGCTCAGCGGTGAGCCTGCTTCTCCCTCTCTCTGCCTGCCTCTCTGCCTACTTGTGATCTCTCTCTCTCTCTCTGTCAAATAAATGAATAAAATCTTAAAAAAAATAAAATTAAAATAAAATAAAAACCATATGCAACGTAACCACCCATATAAAAAAAATGGTGGTTGAGCTATTACATTTTGGCAAATTCCTTTCTAGTTTTGTGTTATACAGTTTTGTGACTGTTACATAGTTTTTTCTTAGTTTTTACTTCATCATTGTATTATGAATATTTTCCCATGCTAATGAATATATACTGACATTATCGCTTTTAATGGATGCATTTTCATCCATCAAATGATGTGCCATCATTGTTTAATCATGCTTGATTATTAGATATCTAGATTGCTTTCAATTTTGAATTACTATAATTAAAGTCTTGATAGACATCCTTGCACCTAATTCTGTGCATTTTTCATCCAAATGTTTCTTTAAAATCAAACCTTAGATTTGGAATTGCTGTAATTAATGATGTGAAAATTGCAAGACTTTGATGCATTTTGCCAAATAGCCTTTCAGAAATGTTGTGTCCACTTACTCCCTTACCAACAGTGTATCAGCAGGCTTGTCTAGCCAAACTTATTTTATGACATATGATGACAATATAGACACAATATATATCATGGGTATTGGCTGGCTTGGTCTAAAGTTAGCTACTAGCCAGGGAAATAGAAGCCATTCTATGTGTTACAAAAAGAGGGAATTTAATACAGATATTGTATGCACATGTGATGGGGTAGTTGAGAAGCTGAACAAGATGCTATGGACTGAGTTGTGTCCTTCCAAAATTCATTTGTTGAAGCACTGCTCTCCAGTGTGATAATATTTGAAGCTGGGGCCTTTGGGACATAAAGTTTAGGTGAGGTCATGAGGGTAGGGGCTTCATGATGGGATTAGTACCATTATAAGAAGAGGTATCAAAGAGTTTACTTGCTCTTTTCTCCACACATACCAAGGAGAGGAAAGGCCATGTGAACACAAGAGTAGAAAGGCAGCCATCTGTAAGTGAGGAAGAGGGCCTTCTCCAGGAGCTGGGTTGATCGGTACTTTGATCTTGTATTTCCTATATTCCGGAACTGTAAGAAATAGATTCCTATTGTTTAAGACACTCAGGATATGGTATCTTGTTATGGCAGCTTGAGTGCTGAAGACATAGGCTAACTCAGAGATTACAACTGGAAGCCACTACTTTTGCTAGGACAGAGGAAGAAAGCAGCATTGCCAGAGCCCAGGGCCTGGGGTCATCTGAAGGAGGTAGGAACTACAGTAGCCCATCCTTTGGGAGCTGGAATGACAGAGATGCAGCCCGAGCAAGAAAAAAACGGGGAGAAACACCCTGACCTTTTCCCTTCCTCTTGTCCTGTAACCTCTCAGCAGGGCCCCCATGAGCAGAACGATGTGAAGCCCACTGACAGGGGGGCATGGGAAAGCCACAGGGCTCTGGGACACAGAGCAGGGAAGGGTAAAGAGGAATCTGAGGACAGATGGATCCAGGAGTGCAGAAGATGCTTTGTTTGGCTCTAAGAGTGTCACTTCGAAGAGTGGCTCGAAGTGCTGTCTTGCCTATGGCTGAGGCCCGTTCTTTCAGGTTAGGTAGGATGTGGCATCAGCAAAACCTTTACACCGCTGCTCAGCCCTGTAGGCTGGAGTTTGCAGCCCCTGCTTTGACTCATATGCCCATTTTAGATAGGCCATGGAGAACTGGGGAGTGCATTTGAAGAGTATGGGGAAAGGCACGGGGGCCGGAATGGAATACAACTGAAGCCAATTTCTACACTTTTTCTTAGGCAGCTTGGTCCTTGAAAGTTGTAATTTCTAAAAGACATAGCCCTTGACCTTTAATGTTCCATATTATAATCCAGAGAGTGAACAGGTTTCAAAATGTGTCTGTGTGTGTTTTCTGTGTGTGAAAATCTATTTCATGTGCGTCTGGAGTGGACTAAATTAGGCGGTATGACGTTCACATGGGCTCAGCTTCATTCTTTGTAAATCATTACAGCTGTTTAGAGAGCAGGCGGGTACATAATCACGCTGGGCCCTGCCTGCCATTGCTGACGCTAGGCCTCACATCTGTGAGCCTCTCCGTTCAGCTAGATGTTTCTTTGTGTCCACTGAGGGGAACCCAGCAGATGTTTAACAGCACAGCGAGGAATTGAGAATGCTTGAGAACTTTAACCAAGGCCAAGGGAACTGCCAAGGTTAGTCAGCTTGGCCAAGACGGGCTGGCGAGACAGGAACCGCAGGCTTCAGAGGCTTCTCATCTACCTTCCTGCAGCGTAGCCTGTAACTGCACTCTGTCGGTGAGTGGGGCCCAGGGCAGGGCTATGGCTGCCCGGAGGAGGAGGGGAGCACCGGGTTCTAAGTTAGATAAGGTGGCATGTGGTAGCCAGTAAGGTAGGCCTTCCTGCTTCTCCTGGCCTTCTTGCAAAGGCCTCTCAGAAATCAGCGTGTCCTGCTGGAACACTTCCTCATGCAGAGGTAAGTAGGCATTTCTGCTACAGTCTAGACCTCCAGCCTGACTTCTCTTACCAGGCGATTCCCGTGCTCCATTTTCACATCCGGTTTTGGTCACGTGTTCCAATTCACTTTTGCTCATTTGACTTTATTGTTTTGGGATAGTTTTTTGCTTGGGATAGTTAAGCAGACAAGGGGCGGGGGCCTGTCAGACCCATCTGAAAAGACCCTCGTGGCCTAAGTTGGTTCTAGGCAGTGGGACCTCTGACTCCATGTTGTTGGCTTTGATTTTTTTTGTTTTTTAAGAACAAATGGAGACCTCCATGAAAGTTTTCAAATATGGGAAATTAAGCCTAAAAATTTAAAAAGCAACCTGTGGGCTATAAAATCTTCTGCGGACAGAATCTGGCCCAGGGGCCAGCGTGTGATCCTAGACTTGTGGAGTGTTTCCTTTGCTAGACACTGGGCTGCGTGCACTGCCAAGGTGAGCGGGACCGTGTTTCTGTCCTGAAGGGACTTCAGTGGAGCAGGAAGCTGCAAAATCTGACTCTGTCGCAAAACAGAATGAACCTGAGACCTGCTGTGAAGCAGGATTCGAGGAAATGCTATGGGTGCCCCCATGGAAGAGATTTTTATGAAGATATTTTTCTTTACAAGGTATTAACATGAAATATTAATTCCATCTTAAATAGTTGATCTTCAAAATGTAGGAAAACCCATTTATTCTGCTGTTCATGTGGTCATGATATGAGACGGGCTTGAAGGTGAGACCACTTTAATAATGACGCCTTTTGCTACTGCACTAAATAAATCCCCTCGAGGGAAGGATTTATACTTTACTGATTTTCACTCTGGAGTGTTAGGGTGAATATTCCTGTGTAAATAGTGAAATGGGATTTTAAAAGATTGCTTTTTTTCCTAGACAGGATGACTAATGAGAGAGTTAATCCCTTAAGATACATCCATATACTCAGCAGCCTAGCCATTCCAGAACTCTCCAAGGGTGGAGCCTAGTGGGTAGTGGCAGAGCCGGAATGGAAGGGGCACTTGGAGCAGGGCTTGACTTGGGGCAGATCCAAGGTTGGGGAGAGGCCAGAAGTCCCCCGGACACCCAAGTTTGGATCTGGTGATGGTCCCATCATTCTTAGAGCCCCGGGACACTGAGCTCCCGTCTTGTCCAGAGGTCTTCACACATTATATTCCAGTGATCTGTAAACTCTCTCCCCACTCCCCCAGCAGGCTAGGATTATCTTGGTGCAGGGCCAATATCTTTATATTCTAGTGCCTAGCAGACTGCTGGGGTAAGACCTATTGGATGTCAGTTGAATACATGAATAAATAATAAACTGAATTAAAACCTAGACAGGTGTAGGGCATCAGGGAGATTCCTCATGAGAGGGTGGTTCTGCTGGGTCAGTGGGTGGAGCGTTGCACCAGGCAGTGGGGAGCTGGAAATATGCGGAGATCTGAGCCTGTGGATGGAGGGTGAAGTGAAGGGCAGACCCTTGCTTCAGGGCTGAGGGCAGCACTCAGGCAGGAAGAAACACCACATGAATTCAGTTAGTGGGAGGTAGGGATGGAGCACCCCTTCAGGGCAGTGGAGAGCAAATGGTCAGAACAGATGCTCTCTCGTCAAAGAAATTCAAGTTCAAGTGTCCTACCTTTTCCTAGCTGGACAACTGGGCATTAGATTTAACTTCTCTGTGCCTCGATGCCCACATTTCTCAAATGGGGGTATAATTGTTGGGGAGGTCAAAGGAGATATTGTGTTTGAAGCCCTCAGCCCCATACCTGGCAGAGAATAGGTAATGCAAATAAAGATAGGACTTGATTCGGCACAGGATACTTGATGCTGAGACTTCTGAGCAGTGTCCAGGAGCTGGGGAATCTACCTCAGGCGTTTTGCGGAGTTTACATCTCCACATCCTCACCCCAACACTTGGGTATTAGGAATAAATACGGTCTTTCAAAAGCTGCCCAGAGGTTCTGGTAACTGCTTCATAATACCTCTCCCTGAGCTCCCTTGCATTTTTATTTCTTTAAATCCTCCCCCCACAAAACCAGTGCAGGTCTCAGCATCTTGTTGGGGGTTTGCCTAGAGGTGAAAGTCGAGTCCACTCACTGTGGGGACTAAGGATTTCGAGGCAGGCAGGCCTGATGCATCCATGAGATATGACCTACACAGTGGCTGGGGACCACAGTACTTTCAAGGACCCACATTTCTTTTAAAATGAGAAGGAAAAAAATGAACTTACAGGTTGGAGAAAATGTTTAATTATAGAATAATAATTTATATGTTCATCTTTATACTGATGCAGTTATAAAATATACTTTTTAGTGTTTTCTAATGAGGGAAGTAGACCACAAAGACCTATGAATGTCCCCCACGAATGTCATAATGTGGTCCTGGGGACAGAGACTCTGGCAAATCCTTTTCTAAGAGGTATGGGAAGTACCTGGAAAGTTTATCAAAATGCAGATTTCTGGGACCCATTCCAGAGTCCAGCAGCCTGTGGTGGGTTCAGGAATCTGTATTTGAACAGGAAATCCATTAATTTGAAGCAGGTTGTAGTAGACTTGAGATCTCCAAATCCCACTCTCTGTCCTGGTCCTCCCTCGGCAGGAGGATTGGAGGGTACTGGGAGAGAGGGCCACCTGTCCACACTGACAAATCCATCAAAACCTCAAACAGCCCAGCCGAAAGTGAGATCAATTCAGCAAACAAGTCAATCTGATTCTGTAACTCAACTAACTGCTGGATTGATCAAATATTTCTCTTGCCATCTACCTGTTAGGACCTCACAAAAATAGCTTATGGCTGCAAAAAGAAATGTTTGAGGCAGCTTTCCTCATTCAGAAATGAGTGTGTTTGCCATTGCGAGATGTTACTTTGCGTTTAACACCCAGCTTCAGAAAGTTATTTTACAAAATCATGACACAGAACTTCCGCATTAAACATGGGCATTACACAGGCAGCTGATTTTGCTCCACTCTCCATGAAAAAGCAGGTTCCTTTAATTAAATATATGATTTTCTTTAATTGCAGCAGTTAGTTTGAAAGGTGATAACTAAATAAAATTTTACCCTACAAAATTTATAGAGTAAAAGCAACATTAAAATAACATTAACGTTGTAGGACAGACTCAGTGGAGGAGCAAATAGGCAGAAAATTAACAAATCCCTCACCTTAATGACTTGCAGCCATACTCTGTCAAGGAAGGTGTGATTCTTACCTGCATTTCTTTGCGTTGGTGACTCTTTCCAATAAAATTCAATACTCTTTTAATACTCCTGTTTTGTCTCTACTGTTATGATTGCATGAATGATTCTCTTTACTTTCATGATTTTGCAGAACAGCTTATCAGTGGGGTTGTAGGTTGACCCAGTCAGATTGAAGACCGTTTCCTTGAGTTGGTTATGAAACCAAAATCTACATGAGGTTTCTCACTCTCATAATTCTAATGTTCTCTTTCCTCCTTATTGAGGTGCAATTGAAATACACTCTTCTATTAGTTCCAGGTGCATAACACAGTGATCTGACATTTTTATACATTGAAAAATGATCACCATAAGTCTAGTTACCATTAATCACCAGGCCGAGTTACTAGAGTATTGTAACGTACAGCTTGGGGAATACAGTTCACATCACCATGACTTCACTTATTTTATAACTGGAAGTTTGTGCTTCTTGTTCCCCTTCACCCATTTTGTCTCCCGCCCTCTGGCCTTCTCCCCTCTAGCAACACCAGTCTGTCCTCTGTATCTAGGAGTCTGGGTTTTGTTTTGTATTTTAGATTCCCTGTGTTAAGTGAAATCCTGTGGCATTTGGCTTTCTTTGCCTTATTTATTTTACTTAGCACGATCCCCTGAAGGTCTACTCCTATTGTCCTGGACAGCAAAATTTGATTCTCCTTCATGTGGTTGAGTAATAGTTCCTTGTACATGTCTACAACCTATTAATCTGGTCATCTACTGATGGAACGTAGGTTGTTCTGTGTCATGACGACTGTTAATAATGCTGCAGTGAGTGTAGATGCGCATGTATCTTTTTGAATTTGTGTTTTCATTTTCTTCAGATGTATACCCAGTGGTGGAAGTGCTGGATCCTGTGTTCAAAAATTTCCTGAGGAGGGGCACCTGGGTGGCTCAGTGGGTTAAGCCTCCGCCTTTGGCTCAGGTCATGATCTCAGGGTTCTGGGATCGAGCCCCGCATCGGGCTCTCTGCTCAGCAGGGAGCCTGCTTCCTCCTCTCTCTCTGCCTGCCTCTCTACCTACTTGTGATCTCTATCTGTCAAATAAATAAATTAAAAAAAATTTTTTTTCTGAGGAACCTCCATACTGTCTTTCATAACAGCTTCACCAGTTTAGACTTCTGCTGATAGTACACTAGCTTTCTGGTTCTTGGCTCCATAGCTTTGCCAACACTTGGTATTTCTTATCTGTTTGATACTAGCCATTCTGACTGTTGTGAGGTGATATCTCATTGAGGTTTTGATTTATATTTCCATGATGATTAGTGATACCGAACATCTTTTTGTGTGTCTGCTGACCATCTGTAGGCCATCTTTGGGAAGATTAATCCAGGTGCTCTGCCCATTACTTAATAGATTGGTTTTTGGAATTGAATTGCATGAATTCTTATGTATGTTAGATATGAACTCCTTATCAAATACATGGTTTGCAAATAGCTTCTCTCCTCCAGGAAGTTGCCTTTTCGTCCTGTTGATGGTTTCCTTGTCTGTCCGGAAGCTATTCCCTGACGTAGTCCCAATTGTGTCTTTGTTTTTATTGCCCTTGTGTGCAGAGTCAAATAAAAAAAAAAAAATTCAGTGTTAAGAAGCTTACTGCCTATTTTTTCTTTTAGGAATTTTACCGCTTCCAGGCTTACATGAAGTCTTTAATCCAATTGGAGTTAATTTTTTATATGGTGTAATAAAGACCAATTCTTAATTCTTTTGCATGTAGTTGTCCACTTTCATCAACAGCATTTTTTGAAGAGACTCTTCTTTGCCTGTTGTATATTCTTGCCTCCTTTTGGTGTATTTTAATAACTTTATGCCAGGACTATTTCTTGAGTTCTTACTCTGTTCTATTGATCTATGTGTTTGTTTCTTTGCCAGTATCTTACTGTTTTAATAACTATGGCTTTGAAATATAGTTAGAAATCAGGGAGTGGGCAGTAGAATACTCTTTGTTCTTAATATTATTTTGGCAATTTTGTGGTTCTATATAAATCATAGAATTAATTGTTATAGTTCTGTGGAAAATGCCATTGGAGTTTTGATAGGGATTGCACTGAATTTGTGGATTGCTTTGGGTAGTATGGACATGTTCTCTATATTCTTCCAATTAATGAGCATGAAATAGATTTCCATTTATTTGTCTCTAACTTCTTTCATCAGTGTCTTATAGTTTCAGTGTATGGGTCTTTCAGCTCCTTGGTTAAAAATTTAACCATTCCCGATAATGGGATTATTTTCTTGGTTTCTCTGGTAGTTTGTTATGAGTGTATACAAACACGACAGACTTTTGTTGGTTAATTTTGTATCTTGCCACTTTACCAAATTCATTTTTTTCTTTTTGGTGGTGACTTTAGGATCTTCTATGTATAGTTATCATGTCTGCAAAGAGATGGTTTTACTTCTTCGATTCTGATTTGTATGCCTTTTCTTTTTCTCACCTGATTGCTGTGGCTAGGACTTCCAACACTACATAGAATAAACGTGAGGAGAGTGGGCATCCTTATCTTAGAGGAAAAGTTTTCTCAGCTTTTCACCTGTAAGGATGATATTAGGTTTGTCATATATGGAATTTAGTTTGAGATTTGTTCCCTCTATACCCACTTAGCTGAGAATTTTTATCATAAATGGATATTGAATTTTGTCAAGTGCTTTTTCTGTATCTATTGAAATGATCATGATCTTTATCTTTCATTTTGTTTATCAAGTGGAGCCATCTGGTTCTGGACTTTGGAGGTTTTGATTACTGATTCAACTCTTTACTGATAATTGGTCTATTCAGGTTTTTTATTTCTTCATGATTCAGTTTTGGAAGATTATTGGCATTTATCTATTTCTTTTAGTTTGTCTGATTTATTGGTGTATAATTTTTCATAGTAGTCTCTTATCCTTCATATTTCTGTTACATCCGTTGAAATGTCTCCTCTCTCATTTATGATTTTTATTTATTTGAGGCCTCTCTTTTTCTCTTATTGAGTCTAGCAAAAGGTTTGCTAATTTTATTTATCTTTTCAAAGAACAATCTCTTATTTTTATTGATCTTTTCTATTATCTTTTTAGTCTCTATTTCATTTATTTCCACTCTGATCTTATTTCCTTCTTCTTACTAACTTTGGGCTTTCTTTGCTCTTCTAGTTCTTTTAGGTGTGAAGTTAGATTTTTTTTTTTTTTTTTGAGATTTCTTTTGTTTCTTAAAGCAGGTCTGTATTGGTAGAAGCAGTTTTGCTGCATCCCATAGATACTGGGATATATTGCCATTTTTCCGGTTTTGTTTCTGAGTATTTTTTAAATTTTCCTTTGATTTGCTTCTACGACCCAGTAGTTACACAGTGACAGGTTTTTTTAATCTCCCCTTATTTTTTTTCCCCAGTATTTTTCTTGTAATTGATTTTAAGTTCCATACCATTGTGTTGGGGAAAAAATGTTTGATATGAATTTTGTCTTCTTGAATTTATTGAGACCTTTTTGTGGTCTAATATGATCTATGCTAGAGAATGTTCCATGTGCATTTGAGAGCAAGGTGTATTTTGCTTGTGAATGGAATGTTCTGTATATGAGTCCATTTCAGGCTGGTGTTTCCTTATTTTCTGTCTAGATGATCTATCCATTGATGTAAATGGGGTGTTAAAGTCTACTCTTTTGGTATTGCTGTCAGTTTCTTCCTTAAAGTCTGTTAATAGTGGCTTTATATATTTAGGTGCCCCTATGTTGGGTGCACATAGACTTACAAATGTTGTATCTTCTTGCTAGGTTGACACCTTATTATTTAGTGCCCTCTTTGTCTTTTATTACAGTCTTTGTTTTAAAGTTGATTTTTTCTGATGGCTATAGCTATACCTGATTTCATTTGCAAGGAGTATCTTTTTCCATCCATTTACGTTCAGTCTGTGTGTTTTGGGGTTTTTTATGTTAGATGCCATACATCATCAGTTTTTGATGTTGTGTTCCATGATTCATTGTTTGCATTCAACACCCAGTGCTCCATGTAATACGTGCCCTCCTTCATACCCATCACTGGGCTAACCCATCCCTCCACTCCCTCCTTTCTAAACCCCTCAGTTTGTTTCCAGAGTCCATAGTTTCTCAAGGTTCATCAGTCTGTATGTGCTTTTACTTCTGAAGTAAATCTCTTGTAGACAGTAAATAGATATGCTTTGTTTTTTTTCTCTGTCACTCTCTCCTTTGAAAAATTTAGTCAATTTGCATTTAAAGTGATTATTGAAGGTATGTGCTTATTACTATTCTTAAATTTTTTTCTTGCTGTCTTTTTAGTTCCTCTCTGTTCTTTCTCTCTTGTGGTTTGATGACTTGAGTGTTAGGTTTAGATTCCTTTCTCATTTTCTTTTGTGTGTTTACTATAAGCTTTTGCTTTGTGCTTACCATGAGGTTTACATACATCTCTCTGTCTCTCTCTGTCTGTCTCTCTCTCTATATATATGTGTGTGTGTGTGTGTGTATGTGTGTGTGTGTGTGTGTGTGTGTATATATATATATATACACACACACACACACACACACACATACACACACACATACACAAATTTAAAAAGACACACATATATATATATATATACACACACACATGTCTTTTTTTAATTTGTAAGCTGATACCAACTTAAATTTGATACCTCTCAAAAATCTACATATTTACTTCCCCCCATTTTGTTTTTGATGTCCCATTTTATATCTTGATATGTATCCTGTAACTGTTGTAGTTTTTTCTTACTACTTCTATCTTTTAACCCTCATAGTAATTTTACAAGTGATTAATCCAGTACATGTACTATACATTTGTGTTTTCCAGTGAGATTTCTACTTTGGTATGTTTTCTTGTTATTAATTTTTGCATTTTTTTCAGCCTAAAGAAGTTCCTTTAACATTTCTTATAAGGCTGGTTAGTGGTGATAAACTTCTTTAGCTTTTGCTTATCTCTATTTCTTTTTCTATTATTAATGGTAACCTTCCTGGGTATTTTTGTTTGGAAGTCTTTTCCTCTCAGCACTTTAAGTATGTCATGCCACTCACTTCTGGCCTGGAAATTTCTTAGAAATCTGATAGCCTTGAAGGGTTTCCTTTGCATGTAACAATTTTTTCTCTTACTGCTTTTAAGATTTGTTCTTCATTTTTAACTTTTGACATTTTAATTATGTGTTTTGTTTGGATACCTTTGGGTTCTTTGTATTTGGAACTCTTTGGACTACCTAGACCTAGAGGTCGGTTTCCTTCCCTAGGTTAGGGTAGTTTTTAGCCATTACTACTTCAAATAAGTTTTCTGCCCTTTTCTCTCCTTTCCTTCTGGGATGCCTATAATGCAAATATCATTCTGCTTGATGTTTTGCCATAGGTTCCTTAAGTTATCTTCATCTGTTAAATTCTTTTTTTCTTTTTGTTGCTCTGTTTTGGTGAGTTCCATTACTTTATCTTCCACCTTACAGATCCATTCTTCTACTTTGTCCAGTCTGTTGTTGAACACCTCTAGTGTACTTTTGAGTTTGGTCGTCTTATTCTCCAGCACTATAACTTCTGTTTGAGACTGATTTTCTATCTCTTTGTTGAATTTCACCTTGTTCATCCATTCTTTTCTCAAGTTCAGTGCACATTTTTATGATCATTACTTTAAATTCTTTTTCATGTAGAATTCTTTACTGTTCTCTGTATCATTAAGGTTTTTTTTGAGGTTCATGCCTTGTTACTCTGAACATATCTATTTCCTCATTTTTCTTGACTGTTTCTGTATGTTAGACAAAACAGCTACCTCTTTCAGCCTTGAAGAAATAGCTTTGTGAAGGTGATAAAACTTTTCATTCAGCCTTGCCCTAGCTCTTGGCTGTCTCTAATACTTTTGTGATTGGATATATCAAGAATACATCAGGCAGTTTGGACATTGTTGAGGGTATGCTAAGACCTGTCGGTGTTCCAAGGGGAAGAATCTCGTTTAGCACCTAGTTTTAGGCTGATTGGAAGACACCCTCAGGCAGAAGCATTTTATAGTACGCAAACATATAGTCCTATGGGGCCACAATCATAATTCCTGCTGATCTCTAGACAGGGAATATAGAGGAGTTCCCGGCAACAGTTGGAAAAATTAGGACCTCAGGCACGTGTATAAGCTCCTCTCTGGGAGGCCTCACTGAACTGTAGCAAGGCCAATAATGTGCACAAGGATTGATGCCTCCTTGCTTATATTCTATGCAAGTGCCTCCTTATCCTTTAGCTGTGTGGGAAACCTGAAACCTGTCCCTCAGGCCGCTACCCCAGGCTAAGTAAATTAGACTTTTTTACAGGAAGACTGGGGTTGTGCTTTAATTTGCTGTCTGTGCAATGACCTGGATTTGGTAGCTAGCCAAGGGCTCTCTGATTGTTATAATCCTATGGTGATCAGTAACACCAAGCCCCTTGGCCACCAGGTTCAGGCAATCAAGTGACATCCTTTGTGTGGATGGCATGCACCTGCTGGCTTTAGCTAGAAAGCTGGAGAGTATAGGGGGTAGGGCACGATCCCTGACTTTAGAAAGACAGTGTGAAAATATCTTGAATGCCCATACCTGCAGGCTTCAGGAATGCAACGGAAGAAGGCCTTGTCTGTACTCACATACTGGCTTTAGAATGGGAGCTAGAGAATGCCATGATCATTTGTGCTCTTCTACCCCATCCAGGGAGTGGGGAAGTACTGCAACTGCCTGTGGTCTCTGGCTTCAGTAAGGTAGCAGGCAGTTCTGTGACTGCTTGCTCTTGCCTGTCTTAGTAAAGCCTCAAGAGGGTACCATATTTGAGCTCTCCCACCTGTGCTAACAGGGTAAGTGGAGAGTTCAACAATGGCATCCACTAGTACCTCCATCTCCAGGGAGAGTTTCATTTGTCCAGAGGCCTCCAGCAGATGCTTTTTGATTAGCAAATGAATTTCCTTCACATGTAGTCAAGGCACTTTTCAAACTGCTGATTTTTGCTGGGTCTGAGTTACTGAGACTATGGGTGAGCCCTTTTAGAAGGGGAATGTCTGTTTCTTATGGCACTCTGGGTCCTTTGGATGTCAGCCGCATTGATTTTTTTAAGCCAGATGTTTTGGGTCTTATCTCTGTAGTACAGATCCCAAGGGTTGGGGTGCTTGATATGAGGCACTAAATACTAGATCCTCTGGAAGAAACACCAGACTGGTAAGAACCCTACCCATTGTGCATCATCATGCCAGGGGTGGGGTTTTTTGTGAGACTGCATCTCTGCCTCTCCTACCCAACTCAATGTGGTCTTGATCCTTTGTCATGGAGAAGGAGTTTGTCTATTTTTCTAATCTATTAAAAAAGGAAATGATCCATATGTAACTCTAGATCTTATGAGTTCATGGGAGGAGGTGAATTCAAGATCTTCCTATGCCACCATCTTGAAGAAGTTTCCACTCATTTTTCATAGAAAGTATTTTGTAATGTCTCCTTTACCACCCTGGAATAAATTTCAGCAATAATCTATCTACGATAATATAATCTATTATATTATATTATATTATGTTATATTATATAAATTTACAATATAAAATTTGTAAAATTTTAAATGTCAATATAATAATGCCTTACCTGTAAGAAAAATATGAAAGATAAATAATTATAGTAAATTAATGTGTATTTCAAAATATAAATGCTGGAGCAAGACTATATTGGGAGATGTAATGAAGTTAAGTGCTTATAGCTTTATGAAGAATCACATTGAATGCAAAATCCTACTGGTGTGTTCTGCTGGTAACTAAAAACTAGATGGCATTACACTCATTAATGTGATTTTACCTTATTTTATTTTATTATTATTTTTTTAGAGTAACTGTGGGCTGACGGCACAATTGAGAGGAACAGAGTTTTCCCATATACTCTCAACCTCCATACATGTATAGCCTCGTCCATTATCAACATCAATATCCCCCACTAAAGTGGTAAACTTGTTAAAATTGGTGAACCTACACTGACAGATTCAATTACCTAAAGTCTATTGTTTACATTAGGGTTTATTCTTTTTTCTTTGTTAAAGATTTTATTTATTTACTTGATTGGTGGAGCAAGCATAAGTAGGCAGAGCTGGAGGCAGAGAGGAGAAGCAGGCTCCCCAATGAGCAGGGAACCCAATGTGGGGCTTGATCCCAGGACCCTGGGATCATGACCTGAGCTAAAGACAGATGCTTAACTGACTGAGCCACCCAGGTGCCCCAGGGTTTATTCTTGATGTTGTGTATCTTATGGGTTTGGATAAATGCATGATGACATGTCTGTTATAATATCATACAAAGTATTTTCACTGCCCTAAATCTTCTGTGCTCTATTTATCCCTCCCCACCCTGCCCCGGGCAACCATTGATCTTTTTATCACCCCCATCCTCCCAGTTTTGCATATTCCAAAATGTCCTACAGTAGAATTATAGAGCTCATGGCCTTTACAGATTGGCTCTTTCAGTTAGTATTATGATTTAAGGTTTTTCCATGTCTTTTCATGACTTGAGAGCTCATTTCTTTTTAGTGCTGAAAAAAAAATTCTATTGTCCAGATGTAGCACAGTTTATTTATTAATTAATTTACTGGGTTTGGCATCTTGTTTGCTCCCAGGTGTTGACCATTATGAATGAGGCTGCTCTAAAATTTGCAAATTTTTATATGGACTTAAGATACTAGCTTTTTTGGGTGAATACCAAGGAACATGATTGCTGGATCCTGTGGTAAGAGGATGTTTAGTTTTATAGCAAACTATTTTCCATAGTAGCTGTATTACTTTGCATTCCCCTCAGCAATATATGAGCGCTCCTGTTGTTCTACATCCTCACCAACATTTGATATTGTCAATGTTTTACATGTTAGCCATTCTAATAGGCTCTCAGTGGTATCTTACTATTTTAATTTGTGTTTCCTTGATAACATATGATGTGAAGCATTTTTCATAAGCACATTTTCTATCTGCATATCTTTGTTGAGAAGTTGTTAAGGTCTTTGCCCCATTTTTAAATCAGATTGTTGTTTTTTTTGGTATTGTTGAGTTCTTTGTATGTCTTAGATAACAGTCCTTTGTCAATTGTATCTTTTGTAAATATTTTCTCACAGTCTGTGTCTTGTCTTCTAATGCTCTTGACATTGTCTTTCACAGAGCAGAAGTTTCAAATTTTAACCAAGTCCAAATACCCAATTGTTTCATGGATTGTGTCTTTGGTGTTGTATATAAAAAGGTATTGCCATGCTCCAGGTCCTCCAGGTTTTCCCTAACGTTCTAGGAGATTTACAGTTTTGTGCTTTACATTTGGAGTTAATTATTTTTTAAGGGTATTTTTGTCTAGATACATTTTTTTTTCTCTGTGTGGATGTCCAACTGTTCTAACATCATTTGTTGAAAATACCATCTTTGTTCCACTATATTGTCTTTGTGCCTTTTGTCAAAGTTTAGGTGACTACATTTATGTAGGTCGATTTCTGGCTTTTTTGTTCTGTTCTGCTGATCTATTTGTTCTTTTACCAATATCCCACTCTGTTGATTACTATAGCTTTATATTAAGTCTTAAAGTTGGGTAGCATCAGTCTTCCAACTTTATTTTTCTTCAATATTGTGTTGTCTATTATGGGTTTTTTCCTCTCCATATAAATTTTAGGATCCATTTGTTCATATTCACAAAATAACTTGCCGGGATTTTGATTGACTCTATAGATCACGTTGGGAAGAACTGACATCTTGCATTCATGTGATTTTTCTGAAATGATGAAGGGTGTCTTAGTCTGCTTGGACTACTATAACAAAATGTCATAGACAGGGTCGTTTCAAACAACAGACATTTATTTCTCATGGTTCTGGAGGCTGGAAGTCTATGATCAGGGTGTGAGCATGGTCAGGTTCTGGCAAGGGTCCCGGCAAGGTCCTTACTCTTCCTACCATGCAGACAGCTGCTTCCTTATTGTATGCTCACATGGTAGTGAGGGTGAAAGAGGGCTCTCTGGGTCCTTCTTATAAGGGCAGTAATCCCATCAGGAGGACCCCACATGAACTCATCTAAACCTAATTGCCTCCCAAAGGTCAGGTAATTGCTATTTGGACATAACCAATAGCAATGGGGGATTAGGGCTTCAACATACAAATTTGAAGGGACATAATTCTGTCCATTGCAAAGGACATCTGGTAAAGTTCCACATAAAGCAGAGCACATTTTTGGCTCAATTTCCCTGGCAGTTGTATTCTTGAAAATACAGTGTGTATCAACAAATGGTGCAGAAATCTCTGTGTCTCCATTAAAAACAAAAACAAAACAAGGTTGGGTTTTAGACGAAGATATTTTTAAGCTATATTTCACCCTTATGAATGGAAGGGTTCTTTATTATATGAGCCACCACGCTTAATTCCTCTGTTTAGTGACTATATCAGTACCATCAAAAATGGCATTATAGGTTTTCAAAACTCACTCCATTAAGAGTCACTGGAATAGATGAAAAAAGGGAGAGGACATTGTCTCATAGAACAGAAAAGGGAAAGGAGAAGGTGGTAGACTAAAACTTATTGAATGCTAGGCCACAGAGCGCAAACCTAGACACTAAATGGGATTTTTGTTCTCAAAAACACGTTTTAAAAATTGAATTTGAATTCCAACACACGACAATTTTTATCTCCTTTTATTGCCTTTATCAACCCTATTTTACTTATTTGCATTGCCTTCTAGTTCTCATAAAGACATTTAAGTTGTTCTTACTGGTTCATGGTGATTTAGGAGCTGAATCTACTGCTTTAATCCCTAAAACTGTTCATCCAAGGAGGGATTCTTCATTCTCCATTTGAAAAATGAAGAAACCAAAGGTCAAATAAGTTAACATCACACGGCTTAAAAGTGATAAAGTCAAGATTTGAACCTTCCTTAAAAAATTTGTTTGAATCCAAGAACTATACTCTTTCCACAACACATTCAAGAGGTTTACCTGTGATCCATCCTGTGTCAGGCTGTGGAGATGGAGCTCTCTGAAGTTGATCTTAGAGAAACACACTCCCTGAGGCCGCCCGCCCCCACCCCCTGCATGCCTAGAAAATGGTGATTGCTCACACTGTTATCTGGGATGAGTGAGTGCTGGTCCTTGGACAGGTGATACATGATCACAAGTTTGATTGTTCCAAGGGAGACCCAAAAAGACGGACTCACATTGTGTTTCATACCTCCTGAATTTATCCATTTCTGTTTAACCAGCCCAATGGCATCTATAAAGATATTTCTTTACCACAGCCTCCTATAAATAAGTAGTTTATCTAATAAAACCTTTCAACAAAGTTTGTGAAGACCTGCCATATCAATGGCCCCTCACTGTGTTGTTCTTGCAGGGATCTTGGTGAGAAAAGTCACCTCCCATCAACAACTGCACCTCCTATCAACAACTGCATTTGCTGAGATCTTGGAGCATAAGAGGCTTTGAATGAACTTGGGTGTGAAGTTCATTTAAATAATCCCAGTCTTCCATTTCCATTTTAAGGAGTAACTTCTTGGAATTGGATAATGCATTACAAAACATGATAAACAATTAACTTCCCTGGGTTTTTCTGTAATTTCCTGGGAGCGAAATCTCACATATGTAAGGCAAGATTATAGGATGAACGAGATGATATTTATTTATCCTGGCATTTTGGTTAGTAATAACCACAAAATTCATTTATCAAGTACCTGAACAGTGTCAAATGCTACAAGGATAATAGAAGGACCATGTTTATACTTTGTGTCCCTGTGCCTTTGCCACAGCTGGCTGGGCCAGGGATGTACCTCACCCAATTGGAGTGTACTCTGGGAATTTGGAATTTTGATTGTGAATGGATAGTTGGCGTTCATTCTTTAACTTGGATGCTATTGGTGGGGGCGGGAGGGGAGGAGGAGGGTCTTTTATCCCAAAGGAGCAGAGAGGCATAAAGAAAAGTGAGGTCCAGGATCAGAGAGAGCCAGAGGTAGGAACCTGTGCAGCTCCAGGGAGAGAAAGGAACTTCTTGATGTACCAACTGTTTCTTTAAGTTCTTCAGTCATTGGTTTTGGTCCCACAGGAGGCCCAAATGAATGCACAGCTTTTGGGGTTAAATGAAATTGCTAATCTTTAAAACAAATTCTCTTTTGCTTCAGTCAGTCTGAGTGATTTTTTTCTACTACGTTCTACTAAACAACTGATTCTTTAAATTCATCATTTTATTTAATCCTTTCAACAACACACTGGGATAGGTACTACTATTTCAGATGAAGAAACTAAGAGCTATTAAATAACTTTCCCAGGGTCCTACAGCCACCAAATGGCAGAGCCATGAAGATAAACACACAAAAATTTATTGTTGCATTTTAAAATAATAACTTAGCTTTTGTTATGTGTTCTATTTCCAAAGCACAAGTTTTAGATGTAAGGAAAGGACTATTTTACAGAAGAGGATATTGAGAGAAGTAATAAGTAAACAACTGAGTCTGGAATTATATTGCTGTATATGTGTGTATATATATTTTAATTCTTTAAAAAACTGAAATTATTACCAATATTTCACACATATAAATAAATATGGAAATAGGATTTGAAACTAAGTGACATGAAGTTCTATGCAAACCGCTCTGTGTACAAAGTTAAATGTTATTAATCAAATTGAAGTCTCCTGTGTTCCTTTCGTGATCACACCCCATTTCCTATGGCCCCAGGATAACCACTATTGTATTTCAAGTTCATCCATTCCCTTGTCAGTGAACATTTAGGTTATTTTCAGGTTTTTGCAATTATAAACAATGCTGATTTGAAGATTTAGTATTTGTGCCTTGGGGTACAGGTATTAGAGATTCTCTGGAGTACATAACTAGAAGTGAAATTTGCTGTGTTGTGGGATATGTGCCTCTTCAATTTTACAGTAACTGTTATCCAAACGACAGTGTGAAAAAAAAAGTGTTATTCAAAGTGATTATATCATTTATACCCTCACCAGCAGTCTATAAAAGTTCTTACTATTTCACATTCTTAGAAACTTTTGGTATTCTTTGATTTGAAAATTTCTGGCAATTTCATGGGTATGAAATGGTTAATCAATTTATATTCTCTACCCATTTTTATATCAGTACGTTTATCTTATTGATGTATAAGGACTTATATATTTTGGGCATATATGTTAACAGACTTATTCTAGTTTGTAGCTTGTATTTTCCTCTCTACTGTATCTTAGCAAATGGGAATTCTAATTTTAATATAGCCACATTTATCACTATCTTCCCCTTTGGTTATGGTTTTTTTGTGTGTGTTGACATTGTTTCCTCTTCTGTGACAAAAAGATATTCACCCATATCATTTTATAAAACATTTATAGTTTTGCTTTTCACACACTATTAGTTTACATTGAATTTGTTTTTGTATATAGTATAAGATAGTTTCCAATTTTGTCCTTCCATATTATAAGCAGATATCTAGGATTATTCATTATCCTTTTCCTATTTATTTGAAATGACCTTTTTTAAAATTTTTTTAAAGATTTTATTTATTTATTTGACAGAGAGACGGGAAAGAGGGAACACAAGCAGGAGGAGTGTGAGAGAGAGAGAAGCAGGCTCCCCGCTGAACAGGGAGCCCAATGTGGGGTTTGATCCCAGAACCCTGGGATCATGACCTGAGCTGAAAGAAGATGTTTAATGACTGAGCCACCCAGGTGCCCTGAAATGACCTTTATATGATATACCAATGTTCATATATTTGTGGTTCTTTTTTCTGAATTTTAAAGCTTGTTTTGTCAACTCCTTTATCTCTGTACTGTTTTATATGTATACATATATATAATATATATAATTACATAATATATAAACATATAGTTTCTGTATATAAAATATGTAGAGTATAATACATATTACAGAATATGTGTTTATAGCTTTATATTGTCTTGAAATCCAATAGAATAAATTACCTTACCTTCTTTTGTTTTAGGAGTGTCAAGGCAGAGTGGTTAGTGGTTCCCCAAACCTAATTCTACTTTTCCTTGGGCTTGTGGCTAGACTTTAGCCTCTAGTCTCTCTTGGAACTAAAGGTTTCCAGCTGGAGTGTTCTGTGTCACTGCTGGAACAAGGCAGATTAGGAGCAATTTCTATCTGTACTCTTTCCTCATTGGCCAATTAAATATGAGGGCCTTTGAGTCCAAAGGACCACATGGAAGATTGGTGGCTGAGAAGAACCACTCAGGTTGGATTTTTATGTGAGGAAAAAACCTCCTGGGAAATAATTGAATGTGTTTGCTCTAGGAACTAACAATATCCTAATTAATACATGTATGAAGGTTATTTTGGCCTTGATCTTCAGGATTGAATTTATGAGTCTGACTTACAGACACATACAGACATTAAATCTGTTGGGATAATAATAAAATTTTATTAAATCAGTTAGGAGATACGTTTATGATGCTTAGGCTTCCTATGATTGTATTTTTCCCATTTATGTCGGTTTTTTAATGCAGTTCAATGAAGTTTTGTAATTATATCAAATGCCATTAAGTTTATCACAAGTTACTTTATATTTTGGTTGCCGTGGCCATTTATCTTTTTAAAAAATCCTCTTTTTCTTATTTGGTACTTTTGTATAGAAAAAAAAGTTTTCTATGTTGTTGTTGTGTATAAAACTTTTACATAGTGATCTTATGTGCTATAACTTTGACATTCTTAGTAATCACAATATTAAGATTTTCTTGGACTGTTCTATATAAAATTATATCACTTACAAATAAGTCCTTTTTCATCTTTTTTTTTTTTTAAGATTTTATTTATCTATTTGACAGACAGAGATCACCAGTAGGCAGAGAGGCAGGCAGAGAGAGAGAGAGAGGAGGAAGCAGAGCAGAAAGCCCGATGTGGGGCTCGATCCCAGGACCCTGGGATCATGACCTGAGCCGAAGGCAGAGGCCTAACCCACTGAGCCACCCAGGTGCCCCCTTTTTCATCTTTTACATTATAATTTTCTCCTTATCTTCCTAAACTGCCTAGGAACTACAATACAGGGTAGAATAGAACGAGCAACCTTGATTTGGTTCTTACTTTGAAGGGAATGGTTCTAAATTTTCACCCTGAAGAATGTTTTTTGTAGGTTTTTGGAAGCTATACTTTATTAAGTTAGAGAAATTGCCTTTATTTCTAAGTTTCAATGAATTTTTATCAAGAATGCTGAATTTTATTCTATTTTTCTTCATCTGTTTCTAATCATACATCATTTCTGCTATACTAGTGTCCTAGATTTTAGGTTAATAGAAACAACATCCTCTTAGGTTAAGTCAAATTTATGAGATATGCCCAGCTGGGTCTTGATAAGTTATATTAACTTTTTCTAGATTGGCCAATATTTTGTTGCGGTGTATTGAATCTATGTTCCTAGAAAGAGCTTGGTCTGCCCTTTTCTTTTCTCCAGGTTCTCATCCTCTTCCCTCCTTCAGGGACCCTGATTAGACCCCCATGTTAGAGCTAGTCATTCCATCCTCTCTGTTTCCTAACATCTCCTTCATACTTGGTCATCTCCTTGTCTGTCTGAGGTATGTTCAGTGTAATTCTTCCAGGTTTATAATTTCCTAATAATCTGTATAGCCAGCTGTTCAACCCACCCTTTTTAAAATTTCAATACTTATATTTTTAAAAAAGAATTTTATTTGGTTTGTTCCTTAAATCTTTCTGGCCATTACTAGTAATCCCTGTATTCTTTCTCATTTTTAATGTAACATTTTTTCTTTAAACCATTTAATTTAGTTTTTCTATATTTTTATGTGATATTTCTAAGTTACAGTGCTTTAGGGATCCTGCATTTTGTTTCTTCATTTATTTTACTGATTCTTACTCATGGTAGCTTGTTTCCTTACAATCTTTGATCATTTTTTTTATTGTGAGCCCATATTTATCTGAACTTAATCTATGGGTTTTCTAGCAGGGCCAGGGTTGCTCTGTTTTCCTCCAAAGAGAATTTGTTTGATTTCAGTTAAAGGCAAGAGGTAATACTAAATTTGCTCATTTTTCTGTCCATGAGTGTAATACACACTCAATATCCAGACCCAGGTGGGGCCAGGTCCATGGTTACCTATACACAGAGGAGATGGTGTGGTTGTCATTATTAGTTCTAACAGAGCTGTGATGGAGACAGGGAGATTTCCTTGTCATCTCCCTTTGCTGTCTGTAGGCAGAATATTATTCTTTTTTTCCCTGGCTTTTTATTTTCAAGTCTTTGGCTGTGTGTGTCTGTGTGCGTGTGCGTGTGTGTGTGTGGTGAGGAAAGCATCTCAGGTCCCTAGATTAGGTTTTGCTCAAACTTAGGCAATGTTGGTTTCCGTTTCCTGCAGGCCAGCCATTAATTCCAAATTACATAATTCTTGGCAAAGGCATTTGATTATTTACTATCCTGATTTTATTTACCTTCACTTCATTGTTGTGTTTGCTTGTCTTTTGGCCTTGGGGATTTCCCTTAGCTCCATTTTTGTGAGCTCGGCAATGTTGTTTGCTTTTATTGCAGTATAGTTGACATACAATGTTTTATTTATTTTAGGTGTTCAGCATAGTGATTTGATGTGTTTATTTATTATACAATCCTCACTACAAGTGTAGCTCCTATCTGTCATCATACAACACTACTACAATAGGATTGACTATATTCCCTGGGCTGTACGTTTCATCCCTTTGACTTAATCATCCCATAACTGGAAGCCTGTACTTCCCACTCCCCTTCATCTATTTTACCCATTCCCCATCCTTCTCCCTTCTGGTAACCACATTTGCTCTCTGTATTTATGGGTCTATTAATGCTTTCTGTTTGTGTGTACATTTTGTTCTTTTTAGATCCCATGTATAAGTGAAATCCTATGGTATTTATCTTTCCTATCTGACTTCTTTCACTTCGCATAATACTCTTTAGCTCCATCCAAGTGGTTGCAAATGCCACAATCTCCTCCTTTTACTGGCTGAGTAATATTCCATTACATATATAAAAATCACATCTTCATCCAACCATCTTTTGACAGACACTTAGGTTGCTATTATAAATAATGTTGTGGTAAACAGGGATATGAGCTCAGCAATGTTTTGAACTTTGTTGTGATTTATCCAACACCCAGTTCTAATGGAGTGAGCCTTTTATTTCTTTCGGTCTGAGTATCTAGTCCATCTTCTTGGTAGGAACAGAAGTCTCCTGGCATCCCATTTTTTTCTCTGAACTCTGCTCTCTAGTTAGCATGTAGATAAAATCTGATTGTCCTTCCTGGGACAGAAGATTACAGTTTGGAAGTAAATTAAAAAGGACCCAAAATTTAGGAGCCACAGATCCAGGTCCAGTTGAAAAGATCCTAAACTAGAAGACAGAGTAAGGATTTGACTGAATCCCATGTGGGGCCTTATTGAACGCATGAAACAATCAGATGTTTCAGCCTGTGCTGGAAAGCAGCTGGAGGCTTTTTCCCCCTAGAAGCTTTTATAGCTTGGTATAGCTACTTGTTGGCTGAGTTTGGTATAGCTACTTGTGGGCTGGTTTGCTTCGCTTATATGGCAAGTCCCAGTTACCAACATACTTACCTAAACCCTGGTCATCAGTTGCCTCAAAAAAGCCACAAATCTCAGAAATGGCCTGTGTGTGTGTGTGTGTGTGTGTGTGTGTGTGTGTGTGTTTGTGTCATACAACTCATAACTACCAAAATATTCAGATTGGTATAATTGAAATCAAACAGGCATTCTAAAATTTAGCATTTTTCCAATTTTTCTTCTATCTTGAAGGTAGTTTTCAAAAATCAAAATGGAGGGGCGCCTGGGTGGCTCAGTGGGTTTAAGCCTCTGCCTTCGGCTCAGGTCATGATCCCAGGGTCCTGGGATCGAGCCCCACATCGGGCTCTCTGCTCAGCAAGGAGCCTGCTTCCGCCTCTCTCTGTCTCTGCCTGCCTCTCTGCCTACTTGTGATCTCTGTCTGTGAAATAAATAAATAAAATCTTAAAAAAAAAAATCAAAATGGATACTTGGGGTAATAAATAGATAGCTGATTTTGTTCCCCTAGCCTTCTGAGATGGGGTAAAGTGGAAGGAGGGAAAATCTGAAGAATATTCAAATGGGATATACAGGAAGTTCGTCTTGACTTTTCCAGCCAAATAGGTTTTCTGAAAACAACCACATAACTAGAGAAAGCTATTTTGCAAGGCTAAGATCATTCTTTTGTCTTCCTCTTTGAAATACACCTTGTTATTTGGTGAGATTTTCCATTACCAATTTCCACTACATGAAAAATAAACCAATTGTACCTTCTTGTCTACCCAATTCCCTTGAAAGTACAATTCAGGGATCCAATAACAATCCAGCCAATTCTAGAAAAATCTTGTGAGTTAGAAATTGAGTTTGGTGGCTAACAAGAGTTAGAGGCAATTAATTAGAAATATAGCATACATTATTTAATTTTACTGAAGAACGATTCACTACCCAGAAGACTGGCTGAATTACAGATAGTAAGAAAACTCTAAAACAACTGAATCAAGTGATTCAGAGTCACTACTATTAAATCCTGGATTGGTGGAAGCAATTTTCACTATCCTTTATTTATTAAACTGAAGTCTATTTGAAAAGATGAGGTGGTGTTGAATGTGGATTTGCTTTTGCTGCCAATTTCAGACATAAAATCTTTTTAGTACCTGGTAAAGGTGATGATAATTCTATCTAGTGGAAAACATGGGTATATGTGCAAGTGTTCCACAGTTACCTATCGGGGTGGGGATGTTTATATATGTATTTGTATATACATGTATGTGTGGGATTTAATCCCCATCACATGGTCATCTTGTAGGCTCTGATATTGCATACAAATCTCGCATTCATCTGTCACCAAGAAGATAATGGTAAACTGTTTGTTCTGTTTACATTTCAGTGCTCTGTGATTATGTGCTCCAAGTGATGTATGATGCACATCTTTTTTTTAGCAGTGATGCAACAGCCAAAGAAAATGGTCAAAAGAGAGCTTTTTGTGCCGTGCACATAGCCCACCTTCAGAGAGAACCCATCTAATCCAGGAAGATGTGGAGCTATTCCTGTTCAGAAGGGTGACTTAGACACACCCCTGTGATTTATTTCTTAAGATTCCCCTGCCAAGTTATCCCTATCGCAATGAGAATCAGAAGTCTTCATTCCTTCTCCAGCACACTCCCTGTTTAGCCTGATCCTGGAGACCTCTCTCCACAGATGGTCACTCAGCCAAGGGGCTAGCAGTGTGGGCACAGCAACAAGTTCTCAAATACTTTTTAAAAATCACCCAAGAATCTTAATTTCATGGAAAACCCTTCTGCCCATTCCCACGAAGCCCAAGAATAATCTAACGGAGCATTTACAATACTCTGTATGTTTAAAAGTGGGTGCTCCAAAGATGAGGCCACCTAAAGTTTCAATTCAGCCTTGTTCTGGACTTTCAGTCTTCTTGTTGGTCACTGAACACATTGTATTTCTCTTTTTTTCTTTTTAAGATCTTATTTGAGAGAGTATGAACTGGAGGAGGGCCAGAGGGAGAGAGAGAAGCAGACTCCCCACTAAGCAGAGAGCCCAATTCAGGGCTCCATCCTAGGACCCTGAGATCCTGACCTGAGCTGAAATCAAGAGTCAAATGGTTAAGCCACTGAGCCACCTAGGCACCCCATGAACACATTGTAGTACTTCAAACTGGTTTCTTTGCATGTGATGTTACTCTGCCAAGAATGTCTCTTTACCTTTTCATTTACAAAATCCCTATTCATTCTTCGAAGTCCATTCTTTTCTGTAAAGATTTCCCCGAATATTTTTTTTCAAAGTTTTTTTTTTTTTTTTATTTGACAGAGATCACAAGTAGGCAGAGAGGCAGGCAGAGAGAGAGGAAGGGAAGCAGGCTCCCCAGCGACCTGAGAGCCTGATGCAGGCCTTGATCCCAGGACCCTGGGATCATGACCTGAGCCGAAAGCAGAGGCTTTAACCCACTGAACCACCCAGGGGCCCCAAGATTTCCCTGAATATTTCTGACAGAGGATTACTTCCTCTCAAAAAATTTTGTCCCTTCTCTTATTAAAACCTCATTCTAAATTTAAACTATTACTTATTAATGAGTATTAATTTTTTGTCTAACACACTAGACTCATTGGTGGCAGAAACTGGCTTCTATCTGCCTTTGGACTGCCTTTGGACTCTATCACAGCATGCATTGGGCAGATAGCATGGGTTCTTTAACAAAATTAATCCTATTACAACAGTAGAATTATCTGTGCATCTTTGGATAGTCTTTGTGTTTACCAGTTATGGAAGGAGCTGCTCCAGTCCCTGGAGCTCTGTTCTACCTATCTAAACCTCAGTTCATAACACAAATTGAAGGCAGCCACAGTAAAGAGGATATATTTTTGCTTCTGATTCTCTCTGGCCTCCTAAGGAAGTGGCTCATTAATCTTATTTCTGTAAACTGTGAAATAGGTAGGTAGGCATTATTCATGGTTTTGGGTTAAAGTTAGAGGCCATTTCCATTAATTAGGTTGCCCACAACTCAAGTCCGTGGCTTTCTGGGGGCACTTTTACCCCAGAAGGGCCACAGATAATGTTTTCCAAATCGGATCCAAAGTCTAGATTACCTTCAAACAGGGTGAAATGTTCCTAGAGCTAACAATTAAATAGATTTTCTTCTTTTTCCCTGGTCCCTTCGTCCTAAAATCCACTGTGGTTAAACTGCTGGTTGGTCAGACTCTTAAGATTTATGAGCATTTTGGTGTATTACTGACACTGACTTTTAAAGAACAAATGATTTCCCACCAGTAATTGAAATCCCCCAAAGGTAGTATCGTTTATGGATTCACAGCTTGTTAGATTGCTGGCCCAAGGGACTCTGTATTTTGTTCTGCCTCAAGAGATGTAAGGGAGAGGTTACATTCTGCATTAGTGAGTTTCTGACTAAAGTGACCTTTAATTAAATGTAGGCAATTAATTGTAATCACTTACCAATTATTTTTTTCTTCAAGTGTTTCATGTTTTCATTTGTTTAGTATTTTAGGTGCATTTTCAAACTGTTCCATTTCAAGGGAAATGAGCTATTATGATAATGATATGGTAGGTTAAGAAAGAATGGAGCACCTGGGTGGTTTAGTTGGTAAATCAGCCAGCTGGCCAGCTCTGGGTTTCAGTTCAGGTCATGATCCCAGGGTCCTGGGATTGAACCCTGTGTCTAGCTTTGTGCTCAGCAGGGAGTCTGTTTGAGGATTCTCTCTCCCTCTGCCCCTCCCCTTGCTGTCTCTCAAATAAATAAATAAATCCTTAAAAAGAAAAGCAGGAAAAACTTACTCTTCTTAAAACACTCTTTCCTTCCTTCCTTTTTTCCTTTCCTTAACAAAGGGCCCTGTGCTCTCAACTTGTTTACAGTCTGGCAGGAAGGAGGTCATTAAAGGAACACCAGTGATGAGTTTGAGGGAGGACTTGAAGCTGTACTGGACTAACAAAAAATGGGCACCTGCCCACACTTATAGGTGGAAGAAGTGTTCAGGGGAGATTTCAAGAGCCCTGGCGCATCTACCCATCTTCTACCCCCAACAGTGCACACATCTCTGAGATGGTGGATCTGGGCTCTGATTCATGCTCTAGGCAGGAGGAATAGCGTGTACAATGAGGGAGGCCTGGGAGGAAGTAAGGATATCTTTATTTTGGGAGTAAGGGATTGACTCATGCTACAAAATCGGTAGATTCTAAAGTAAGTCTTGAAAGATAACAGGAAAGGAGGGAGCAGATATTACAAATAGCAACGGAAACCAGAGATAGGGAAGAAGATTCTTGGACCCAGATAGTGATTCTGAGGAAAAAGATCAGGAATGCAGGCTGAATAAGGAATGCAATAGGGCCACATTTAAGTGTAAGGACTGAGCAACAGACAGTCACTTCAGCGGTGAGACTGGGACTTGACTCCATATCAGGAGTCAGCCAATCTCTTCCCCTTGGGTCTCTGGACTCCATGCTCTGGTCTAGTGTTCCATACCAGTAGAGGAAGGGTGATGGTGATGACGGTGGTGATGATTCTAGTTGCTGTAACTTGTGTGTGTCTCAGCACCTAGAGGTGGGACAGAGGGTTTTTTAGCTCCCAGATGAGAATGAATGAGATAGTAAGGACGGCAATCAGACATTCTCTGAATGGAGCCCACTTCTGGTTTCCAATAATACCAGCAACAATTTTCTCCCAAGATCAAAACAGTTTTCCTGCTGAACTTTGTTGTTCTCTGCTAGATTAAAAAGCTGTTTGAAATGATACAATTGTGGACAATATTGGAAAAATCTCATCGAGGACAGGTGTATCCCTGACAGGAAAACTTCCCTCGTTGTGTTTTTGGAGGCAATTAATAGGCTTGATATTGGGGGGAGGGGAATGTTCTGCAGTGATGGAAGCATTGTATACCAGCAGAGATTAAGACATTAAATGCATGCATTTAATTAGTCATAAGTAAATGAAGTTGAAATAGGTAAAGGTAACAATACCTAGGTTAACTCCCAAAACCTCTGCAGGGAATCGGAGCTGGTTTGCCCTAACTGGGGTAGAGTAGCAACTGGAGTCAATTCATAAGGACTGACAGTGAGATCTTATTTTTAAAGAAGAATCCTTTGTTTCCAGGTGCGAGCCCATGCCATGTCAACTGGAGTCCAGAAACTTCCTAGAGAAATTGTCCTAGGGTTCACATCAACCAGAGGACAGCCTTTTCAGCTTACCTAACCCACCCCTACACTAACTCACCCAGAGATGATGACAATAACGCTTAGGGAGGATAGTGCCATTATTGGCATTTTACCATGATGCAGGGATTTTTTTTTTTAAAGATTTTTATTTATTTATTTGACAGACAGAGATCACAAGTAGGCAGAGAGACAGGCAGAGAGAGAGGAGGAAGCAGGTTCCCCGCTGAGCAGAGAGCCCGATGCGGGGCTCGATCCCAGGACCCTGGGATCATGACCTGAGCCGAAGGCAGAGGCTTTAACCCACTGAGCCACCCAGCTCCCCATGATGCAGGGATTGTAAGGAAGAGAAAGGCCTGGTGGCTCAGGCCTACTAACAAAATATACTATCTGGGCTAATTATGCTATAATTTATAAGGTACATTCTCTTCCTCAAAGCAGATTATATCAAAACCATTTATAAAAAAAAAAATTTATGAATGCACTGTCTCAGAATCTATATAGAACCCAGAGCTGAGGCAAAAGTAATCCTTGTCTGCAGGAAACTTCTATTCTTGCTGAGAGAGAAGCAGTAACCACTTAAAAGTTTTTAAACACTTTTTATTCATTACTACTTATAAAGACAAAGTGAAAGCTCAAAATAATAGTGTAAAACTCCAGGAAAAAAATGAATTTCTTATGAATTCTACAAAGGTCACAACTCAGCACACCAGAGCTATATTTATTTGCCTGGCAAAGTGAGCTTTTTTCTTTTGTTTTAATTAAATTGAGATGCCTTTAGGGGAGACAAGTTCCCTCCAGTTCTCCCAATTACCCATTTATGCTGCCTGAATGAATCCTGGAGGCATAGGAGCTGCGTCTTTCGGTAAATGCCTAGTTCAGAGGGGGAAAAAAATGAACACTGTGAGTTGAGAGAGCAAATAGAGATACTAAGGAAAATCTGGGTCCTAAAGGGTAATATTAGGATAGAGAGTTTGAGAAAGGATTGGGCAAGAATCATTCTTCTAACTGCTAAATTTCAAATCAGTTGAAATACAGACAAAGATACAGGTAGGGACCCAATTTCAATAGTAGCTTATTATGTACGTGTTTGGATAGCTTAGGCTATTCTGTGTTAAGAAACCTCTCCAAAGTCTCAGTGGCTTATTGCAACAAAAACATCCATGACTCATTTCTGCTGCATCCCCAGGTCAGCTGCATGCCCCATTATAGTAATTCAGGGACCCAAACTGATAGAACAGTGTAAGTCTTTGAACCTGGGTGTGTGGGCTGCTGGGGCATCAGTTTTTAGGTCCTCAGCCTTCCTACGGCCTCTTTCTTAAAAATTGTCTGCCTGAGAATTCAGCCCTCCCTCCCACAACTGCACTTGTCCACTTCTTTAAAGAAACCATATCTTTAACCCATTCGCAATTTTACTGTCATTCCCTTCTCCAGGGTGAAAAAAATCTCTGGTGTGCTAAAAAAGTGGGACGACTTGGAAATGTATAGTTCCTGAGGGAAAATTTTGGGAAAGAGACTTTTTAGCCAAAGAGAACTGAAGGGAGTTGGTTTCAGAATCATGGCCAGACACCCACCTTCCTGTTCTCCTTCCTTCCTTCCTCCCTTCCAGCTATCTATCCATCTGTCCATTGCTTGATCAATCTTTTTATCTCCTGTATCTTAAACTTAGAATTTAGAAATGAATAACAAGCATCACAGGGACGTTTATTAACACATTGGGTTGGATTTTAAAAAATGAAGCCATAGTTTTTGTTTTGTTTTGTTTGAGGGAGCAGCAAGGGACAGAGAGAGAGAGTCCTAAGCAGGCTCCACACATAGCATGGAGCCTGACTTGGGGCTCAGTCTCGGGACCCCGAGATCATGACCTGAGCCAAAATCAAGAGTTGGACATTTGACCAACTGAGCCATGCAGGCAGCCCTGAAGCCACACTTTTTGTTGGAAGTTAAACTTGGTTTAGCTGGCTGGATTGAGAGTAAAGATCACCTTATCCATTAGGTTATATGGTAGACATTTTTATGAATTAAATGAGCTAAATTGGAAGCTCCAAGGTTTTAATGAAAATATATTTAAAACATATTTATAATGTATAGTCTGAAATCACATGCCTTTCTATTAAATGTATGATAAACATTTTAGAAGTAAACTTAAAATTTTATAAGGGCACCTAAGTCCCTAAAGTCTTTCAGAGAGTGTGCTAGCAAGAAAGCAAAAACAAAAAGCAACAAACAAAAACAAACAAAAAGAACCAAAACCAACCAAATTATGTTTAAAGACCACTGTCTAGTCTTCTTGGCATAGTGACTGGGCTGGCCCCACTGTAGGTTGAGGAAGCAGCTTTGTAGATAGTGGTTTCATGAGCACCCTTAGGGAAAGGAAAATGGACAGGAGGGCCCAGAAAGAATGAGTGCAAGATGAGGACAGATAGGGAGAAGGTGAGGGCTAACAGAAAAATGTTACAAAATGGCTGCAGGGGGTCCTGCTGGGTTCCAGGTTCCAGGCCTATCTGGCGACTCCAAGAGCTTCCCTTTGGCTGCTCAGGCTGCACATCCACTCCCTCACCAAGGTCTGTGCTGTCCTAGGGCCAGCAAAGGTGACAAGTTTGTATCCTAGCCAAGGTCCATCACCACGAATATAAAAATAGTTTAAAGCTAATGTTCCAAAGTGGTAAGGTCAAGGACACACGTGGGTGGGGAGAGCAGCCCTTAAGAACAGATCTGTGGAAAGAACTTTGAAAGTATGTTGAGCACAAGTTTGGGGAGCCAGGTTTCCCCATGATTGCAGTGTCACCCCACCCCATTCCTTGGGGTTTTATAGAGAGCACAACTTACCCCTTGCTGCCTCAGGGAACTCCCAGAGCAAGTGTCACCAAGATCAAAGACTGCAATTCTAAGAAGACAGTATCTGAACTATTGTCCATGCCCAGCAGTGGGTGCTCAGGGGATGTTCTATTTTTCTCATTTCTGGAGAAAAACATTTAGGTGGACTGAATGTAAATTAACAATGAAGGCTGTCTCCGGTAGGGTTACCTTTTATTTTCACAAAATAAAATAAATGGAGCATGTGAAGAAACACTGATAGGACTTCTGTGAATTGATACTGAAAATGAGAGCGGATCAAGGGGGAAAACATGTTGTATCTTAATTAGAGCACTGTGAAGGGGAGAGGCAGCGTCCCACGTGTTCATTTGGCATTGGATTTCTGATTTTGTTCCATTACATCCCAACTCTCAACAGGCCTCAGGGTGGGCAGCGCTGTCCTCCGCTTCTGCTCTGGGCTTGGCAGAGCTGGTCTGAGGAGTGAGGGTGGAAGCAAGATTAGAAATTTAGGCTTACAGGGGCGCCTGGGTGGCTCAGTGGGTTAAGCCTCTGCCTTCGGCTCAGGTCATGATCCCAGGGTCCTGGGATCGAGCCCCGCATCGGGCTCCCTGCTCAGCGGGGAGCCTGCTTCCTCTCTCTCTCTGCCTGCTTCTTTGCCTACTGTGATCTCTGTCTGTCTGTCAAATAAATAAATAAAATCTTTAAAAAAAAAAAAAGAAAGAAAGAAATTTAGGCTTACATCAGTCAGACCATGGCTCAGACCTCAGCTCCAATGTCACAGGGGACTTCTTAACAGCAATTATGAGTACCTGATTACTAACAATAATATCTTCTAACAGATTTGTGGAATGGTTAATATGTAATATTATTTTTTAAATATCTTTTGTGAAACAACCCTTCTAAACAACCCCATAAAAACAATTCTACTACAAGGAAACTGATCTTTAAATCATGGGCTCAGGGTCCCATGGGTGGTATGTCAGATTCTAGAAGCCACACTCAACCCCTGGGCTATGCTGCCTTGGTTTTCTACACTGTATGTAAAGATGTAGTAGAGTGGTGAGGATTTAATGAGCCAGTGGGTGTGAAGCAAACGACATAGAGACTGATACTTTATTGAATTAACGATAAATGCCTATGACTGAAAATGCTAACCACAAATACTTGCTTATTACTTACCGACCATTGCTCTATGCTCTTTTGGGGTGTTCACTCATTCAATCGTATCCTATTACCAGCCCCATGAAGTAGGCACTGCTGTTATCCCCACCTTACAAAAAAGGAAGCTATGAGTGGAATGGTTAAGTAACCTGCCAAGTTCACAAAGCTCACTAGGTTAGTGCTGTCATTTGCACACACGCCATCTGGCTCAAATGCCCAAGCTCTGATTAAGCAACACTCTATTATTATCACTGTAATAGGATGTCGTGGCCAGGACTCTCTGGAGAAACAGAGCCAATAAGGATGTATGTATATATACATAAAGAGATTTATTGTAGGGAATTGGCTAATGCAGTTATGGAGGTAGGCAGGTCCCAAAATCTGCAGAGTGAGTCAGCAGGCTGGTGACCCAGGAGAGCAAGTGGGTATAGTTCCAGTCTGAAGCCTGGCATTAAGACCCAGAAAGAGCCACTGTTTCAGTTTCAGTTTGAGTCCAGAGGTAGGAAAATGTCCCAGTTCAAATGCTGTCAGGCAAGAAAGAATTCTCACACTTGGAGTAAGGTGGGCCTTTTTGTTCTATCAGGCCTTCAACTGATTCAGTGAGGCCCACCCCACATTAGGGAGCCACCCGTTCTACTCAGTCTATCCATTTAAATGTTAACTTTACCCAGAAACATTCTCACAGAAACACCCAGAATAATATTTGACCAATTATCTGTGCATCCTGTGGCCTAGTCAAAATGAAACATAAAATTTGCTGTCACACGTCTGTCCTTTCTGGACTTTCATCTCTGTGCATCTCCTTAAACCATACTTAATCTTCAAATAAAGATAACAATGCGGTCATAATTTTTCCTACTCTGTTCTTTTGCTTGTTAATCTTTTTCTTTTAAGAAAGATGTATGGACCTCTTGTACTATAGCTTTATTATATACAGTTGACCCTTGAGCAACACAGAGGTTGGGGTACCAACCCCCACTTCCACACAGTCAAAAATCCATGTATAACTTGACTCATCAAAAACTTAGTTACTGCCTTTCTGCCTGTGGATGCTGCCGAGTAAGTCTCCCCTCCCATCACTGTAATATCTAAGTCAGTGTCTCCCAAAGAGCCTGAACAGCTGAGGAAGCTCTTCATCAGAGGTTTGAACCTTGAGGCAACTGATGAGAGTCTGAGGAGCCATTTTGAGCAATGGGGAACACTTATGGAATGTGTGGTAAGGAGAGATCCAAATACCAAGCATCCCTGAGGCTTTGGGTTTGTCACGTATGCCACTGCAGAGGAGGTGGATGCAGCCATGAATGCAAGGCCACACAAGGTGGGTGGAAGAGTTGTGGAACCAAAGAGAGCTGGCTCAAGAGAAGCTTCTCAAAGACCTGGTGCCCACTGAACTGTGGGAAAACAATTTTTGATGGTGTTAAAGAAGACACTGAAGAACATCATCTAAGAGATTATTTTGAACAGTATGGGAAAAATTGAAGTGACTGAGATCATGACTGACTGAGGCAGTGGCAAAAAGAGGGGTTTTGCTTTCGTAACATTTGATGACCCTGACTCCATAGACAAGATTGTCATTCAAAAATACCACACTATGAATGGCCATGAGTGTGAAGTAAGGAAAGCCCCATCTAAGTAAGAGATGGGTAGTGCTTCATCCAGCTAAAGAGGTTGAGTGGTTCTGGAAACTTCAGTGGTGGTCATGGAGGTGGTTTTGGTGGAATGACAACTTTGGTTGTGGAGGGAACTTCAGTGGTTGAGGTGGCTTTGGTGACGGTCAAGGTGTTGGTAGATATGGTGGCAGTGGGGATGGCTGTAATGGAGTTGATAATGATGGAAGCAAATTTGGAGGTGGTGGATCTATAATGATTTTGGCAATTACAACAGTCAATCCTCAAATTTTGGACCCATGAAAGGAGGAGATTTTGGAGGGAGAAACTCTGGCCCCTGTGGTGGTGGAGCCCAATACTTGGCCAAACCACGAAACCAAGGTGGCTGTGGTGGTTCCAGCCCCAGCAGTCACTATGGCAGTGACAGAAGGTTTTTATTACTACCAGGAAACAAAGCTTAGCAGGAGAGGAGAGCTAGACAAGTGACAGGAAAGCTACAGATTACAACAGATTTGTGAATTCAACCAAGCATTGTAGTGCCAAGGCCTAACTGCCACAAAGAAGACATGTTTTAGGCCATACTCAGGTGCATGGGCAAAAAACTTGAGGGCTGTCTTTGTGACTAATTGTATAACAGGTTATTTTAGTTTCTGTTCTGTGGAAAGTGTAAAGCATTCCAACAAAGGGTTTTAATGTAGATTTTTTTTTGTACCCATGCTGTTGATTGCTAAATGTAATAGTCTATCATGATTGTCAATAAAGGTGTCTTAAAAAAAAGAAAAACAGTTACTAATAGCCTACTGTTGACTGGTGGCCTTACTGATAACTTAAATCATCGATTAATACATTTACATGTTCTATGTATTATATGGTGTATTCTTACAATAAAGTAAGCTGGAGAAAAAAATATTAAAATCATAGAGAAAATACATTTACAGTACCATACTAATAAAGAAATCTGCACATAGGTGGATCTATGCAGTTCAAATCCATGTTGTTCAAGGGTCAACTGTAATCTGTAATACAATTATTTGTGAATGTGCTTATTTGCCCTACAATTGTGTCTGTTTCTCTCTGACAAGGACTGAGCTTTTCTTACCTTTGATATCCACCATTTAGCACAACAAATCTTGTAAACATAAATAAAGCTTGCTTACATGTTGGCTACTTCACTGACACCAGAGTGAGATAGTACCTTTGCTTGAAAACATAAAAATGGGATGGAGACAACAGCCTATAGACAAAGGCTGTGTGAGTGTAACCATGATGCAGTGCTAGAGTCACAGTCAGGGTTTCACGGGACAAGGAAGCCCTTCACCTCACTGAGGCAGCATGGACTATGAGATGCAGTGAAGCATGGCATGCAGGGGTGGTTTCCGGAGGAGGTAATGCTGAGGTTCAGATATGAAAGACATGAAAAGTTTTCCAGGTAGCAAAGACCTAAAACACACCAGAAGAGAGCAGGATGTAGGAGGAAAAATCTAGAAAAGTAGCCCTAAGAGAGATGGCGAGGGGCTTTGTCTAAGTGCGAGAGAGTGGGTACTTCATTTTCTCCCTCATGGGGATCTGCTGAAAGATTTTAAGCAGGACAGAGGCATGATCCGATTTGCATAACAGAAAGATCTCTTCTCTTGCTGCACTGTGGATGACTGATTGCATGGGGAGAGACTGGAGACTGGGGGCCACTTAGGGGACCATCGCTGTGAAACAGTGACTCTGGGAGTCTAAATTGTGTTGTTTCATTGGCTTGCTCCAGAGGAAGCTGTGGTGGGCTTTGTGAGAGCCGGGTCCCTCCCCTCGGCCTCCCGCTGCAGTGTCTGCTTGGCAGCTCCATTTGTAAGAGGAAGGAATAACTTAGTTTTCGCAATTGCACATTGGGCTTCGATGTTCAACACCTCTAGCGGACATTTGATAGAGAAATGAGATAAAGGAAGGCTGACAGGAGCAAAGACCGAACAAATAGACTAGTGACTACCAGGTGTCTGCTTCCTGTCTTCTGGAGATAAGTTTAATGAAGGAGCCACTCTTGGTTGGGCTCAGGGAAGGATGGGGGGCGATGTTACAAATGCATAAGTGTTCCACTTTCAGGGCTGTTATCTCTGTAAACTCTTGCCTGAAGCATGCGAGAAAATGGTTGCTGGGAAAAACCAAAAAAGGAGGATATAACTCTGGGTGAAATGAGGCATTGTTCTTTTCACATTATTTTTATGGCTGCTGAGCAGGACTAAACTAGTAACGTATAATAGAAATAGGCAAAGTTGTCAAGAACTTGTAGTCTAAACAATGTGTGTCTTAAAATGACTTGTTCCCAACCATTGGGATATTCTTTTTGTGTTGTGTAGCTACAAGAAAGCCCTCTTTTGTTGTGTGGACACTGTGAAAGTTACTCTGGAGAGCAAGGAGACAATTTCCTGGGACCTCCGGCATGCACAGATGTCCCCCACCCCCACCCCTGGTACACCTGCAGGGAGCATGCAGCTGGGTTGGAATGTTGAGGGGCCCAGTCTTGGGGTTGCTTCTGGTGTAGGGGATTATCACTGTGAAACCCATTCATAGAATGACTAAATTATGGGGGAAAGTTGGAAATTAAAAAGAAGCCCAGGCTGAATGGAGAAACCGCATCTCAGGGCAAACTGCTTCCTCTTCCTGCCTGTTTTTGCTGGCTTGGTCAGTGGCACTTTCATCTACCGAGCTGCCCAAACCTGAAACTTCCGGGAATCCTAGATTTCACCCTGTATCATGTGGGCTAGGTGAGGCTATGCAGCAATAACAAATGACTCCAGGGTCTTTGTGTCTTTCAATAGGTTACATGTCATTTGCAGTTAGTTGTCTAACTGGACCCAGTTAGATGGAACCACATCTCTCTGGAACATTGCTGGTCTTATGGCAGAGGGAAAAGGAAATGGAGTAATCACACATTGGGTCCTGAAACTTTTGCTGGGAAGCGGTGCTTGTTACTTCTGCTCGCGTCTTATTGGCAAAAGCCTGGTGTCGAGACAGGAATATACTCTTTCCCAGGGAAGAGCAGCAGACATCTGTTCATAAAAGCGTTGCATCTGGAGCCACAGAGAACAGAGTTCCAAGTCCAAGCTCTTTGACTTTCTCGTTAGGCAAAGTGTGCTTTATTTCCTTATTTCATGTCTTGGATATCTAGAGTCGCCACATAACCTGTATGGTGAAGACAAGGACTTCTTGAAAATATCACTTTGCTTATCCCTAACCTACAGAGTATGTGCTCTGTTGAATGAATACATAATTGAATGCAAGTCAGACTCCCCTGTACTAAGACTTGGAAGTAGGTATCTTTCTTGATCACTCCCCACTGACACCTTCAAGTCATTTTTGCTGTTCCTTTGATGCTCAAGTTCCACTAAAGTCTGTGTCATTAGACATTACTACCCAGTACCTTTCTTTTTAGATTCCCTCTGTGGACAGCTGAGCTGTTCCGCCTTGTTAATGCAAGACTACAGTGACTGGCCTCCCCCACCTCTGCCTTCCTTTCTTTCTTTCTTTCTTTCTTTCTTTCTTTCTTTTTTTTTTTAACTATTTTCATCTTTGTTGGAATCTATATAGACAATCACAGTCAATGTCTTAATTTCTTGGTTCCTTTACCTCCTTACTTCTAGGGATGTTGTCCTCTGCTCCACTTCAGCCACCCCTCCCCCGGTCTTACTTTAGATTTTGTGACAACCAATAATTACACCATCTTCAAAATCTTTATTGTGACGTAGGGATTGTAAGACTACTCTCTGATTACCAAGCCTACTTTTTACCTTACTCCTTTACTGGTCCAAGTACAGTTTTTTACACTGAGACCTTCAATCTGTTGTCCCTACTCCTTTCCCACCACCCATCTCCCGCAGGTCAACATAGTCCTTTGTCTCCAGCCTAGACACCTCCCCGAAGTTAGCCAAATTGTGAGGTAAAGGGCAGAGTCCTCCAGACCGCCAAGTCTGCCCAAGACCTCTGACACCAACTGCAAGTTTTGGGGCATATTAGTTCCTAGGGGCTGATGTAACAAAGTGACACAGACTGGTGGCTTAAATGATAAAAATTTATTGTCTCACAGTTATGGAGGCCAGATGTCCAAGACCCAAGGGTCAGGAGGGTTGATTCCTTCTCAGGATTGTGAGCAAGGATCTGCTCCAGTCTCTACCCTAGCTTCTAGTGTTTTGCTGTCAATCTTTGATATTATTTGGTTGGCAGAAGCTTTAGTCCAATCTCTGCTTTCATCTTCACCTGACTTTCTCCCTTGTGTGTCTTTGTCCAAATTTCCTCTTTTTATAAGGGCACCAGTCACAAAGGATTAGCAGTCCACCCTTCTCCAACTGACCATACCTTACCTTATTTTAACTAACTATATTTGCAATGACCCATTTCTCAAATAAGATCACATTCTGAGTTTCTGACAGAACTTCAACATAGGAATTTTGGAAGAGTGCAAATCAACACAAAACAGGGGTTTCCAAAACCATCCTCAGGTCAGATGATATACTAGAAAGACTCATAGAACTATCATGGAAAGCTGTTCTCACAATTAAGTTTATTACAAAGAAAGGATATATTAAAATCAGCCAGGGGAAGAGATTCATATGGCAGAGTCTGGAAGGGTTCCAAACACAAGGGCTCCAGTATTCTTAAGTATTCCAATATTCTGTATTCCAGTATTCTTAAGACAAGTTACTCTCCTAGGATTCATGTGTGACAATACATACATAGGATTACCAACTCAGGAAGCTCATCCATGCTTTTATGATTAGGGTATGTGTGTATGTATTTATAAGATTTTATTTATGATTTATATATTTATGAATTATGATTTATACACGCATGCACAAGTGGGGCAAAGGCCAGAGAAAGAGGGAGAAGCAGACTCCCCACTGAGCACGGAGGCCAAGGCAGGGCTGGATTCAGGGTTAGATGTGGCAGCTGGATGCAGGGCTTGATTCCAGGACCTTGAGATCATGACCTGAGACAAAGACACTTAACAGACTGAGCCACCCAGGCACCCCTGATGTTGAGGGGTTTTATTGGAGCTTCATGTAGGAATGATTAATTGCTCATGTGGTTAAACTCTGCCTCAAGGGGGGTGCCTGGGTGGCTCAGTGGGTTAAGCCTCTGCCTTTGGCTCAGGTCATGATCTCAGGGTCCTGGGATCGAGCCCCGCATAAGGCTCTCTGCTCAGAAGGGAGCCTGCTTCCCCCTCTCTCTCTGCCTGCCTCTCTGCCTACTTGTGATCTCTCTCTGTGTCAAATAAATAAATAAAATCTTAAAAAAAAAAAAAAAAAAGAAAGAAAAAACTCTGCCTCAAGGGCAGTTGATACTATGAGACACAAAGTCTCCCTCCTCCTCTGTATAGCAGGTGTGGCCCATCCTACCTTGAGCCATCTTGTTTCCATAAACTATTAGGTGTGGTCCTAGGGGCCCACTATGAATAACAAAAGATGCTCCTATCACTGAGGATATTCCAAGGGTTTAAAGGTTACCTCCCAGTTTTCAGAATGGAGGCCAGACCTCTTTTTTGATGAAGCCAAATTCTTTATTACACAACATCTGTCTTTGTCTGCAGATGCTTTTGAATCCTGATTAAACCCTGACCTAGTAAAATCCAAATCTTTCTACTCGATACCTGCACCCAAGCAGCTGAGCATTGTTGAAGAAAATCTCGAAACCGGGTAGACTGGTCTCACTTCATGAACACACATCTCAAATGGGCCTTCTGCTGCCAGTCTTACTACACTTTCCTGGCACAGCCCCTTTATTTTTCTAAGTTTGATTTTACTGTCTTTTCTACATATACCTCCTATGCCATTTCTACAAGCTTCTCTCGCAGATGATAAATCTCTTATTTTTCATTGAAAATAATGTTTGCAGTAAGGGTGACCTCATATTTCCTTCCCTAAATTCCTCAGCCTTTGAGCTACTTGACCCCACATACTCTGTTTACCCTCATGATACATAACCCTCACCCACACTATTTCCATGGCTCTAAATAAGATCTTTACTCCAGGGGCACCTGGGTGGCTCAGTGGTTAAGCCTCTGCCTTCGGCTCAGGTCATGATCTCAGGGTCCTGGGATCGAGTCCCGCATCGGGTTCTTTGCTCTGCAGGGAGCCTGCTTCCTCCTCTCTCTCTCTCTGCTTGCCTCTCTGACCACTTGTGATCTCTCTCTGTCAAATAAATAAAATCTTTAAAAA